>NW_026726916.1:0-70187 GCF_029784015.1 Lycium ferocissimum
TCTTCGGTCAAAGAGGGACAAGTTGTTGACATCTAATTTTGGCTCGCCGTGCTTAAAATTAACGTTTTTGGAGGCCCTGATTCGTTAAAGAGCGCGAAATACATTCTTTACACATTTTTACATTTTTTCGACAATTTATTGATGATTATCCTTATTTTAGGAATTTAATCAATTTATTGTCATTTTTCAAGAATCATTATTTTGCACATGTACAGCGAATACTACCATTTTGTGCAATTAATAATTATCTCTTTATTTTATAGCAGTACATTTTTTATATCTTATACATTAATATTTATATTTTATGCATGTATTAATTAACAATATTTTAGTGCAATCCATCAGTGCAGAGAAAACCGGAGCAATTAATTTTTTAAACGCAGAGCAAAAATTCGATCAAATCAAGGTCTCATCACCTTTTAAAAAGTTGACATTTGAGGTGATGGGTTGGGTCCTTGATTCATTGGTTAATGCATTTTTAAATATGGGTTAAAAGGGGGTAAGGGGACAAGGGGGGAGTTCATTTATTTTTTGGACAAAAGAGTGTGTTTATTGACATTATAAGAAAGTAGAGGGGTTAATTTAATTTTTTCATCTTCTACACATCTTCTACACACACTACACAATTTAATTTTCAGATTTGGCTTCTCTCTCTCTTCTAAAACAAAATCCTAACATTTCTCCTCCACTTCTCTTTAGCCGCCGACCACCACCCTCTCCACCACCAGCAGCAACCCGTAACCACCACAGCTCCATCTCCACGAACCCACTTCGCTCCCCCCACCTCACTGCTTCGTCCTCCCATCGCCACCACTGCTCCGACCAAACCATGCCGGAGCAGCCAACAAACAGACCACACCACCACGCCGCCCTTCCCCCATTTTCCCTTTCGACCACCACAACCCTCTACTCCATTGTCACGACCCAACCCCGTAGGCCGTGACTAGTGCCCGACTTGGGCACCCGTACGTACCAAAAGCCAAAATTAATAATTCAAATATTTACAAAAATTTGGGCGAAGTTTCTCTGTTTTTTCTTACTAACCCAAAATTAACCTGCACGCAGAAAATACCAACAGATGCCACACAGGGCCAACATATCCATACATACATATACAGGCTAGCCGGCAAGGCTGCCGTGGCGGATGAACCGCTCAGACTATATCACATACACATATATACACGTACAGACATAACCATAACCCACGTACATATCCGGGCCTCTACGGAATAGCGAAATCATATGACGGGACGGGCCCGTCGTACCCCCGAATGATAATGTACATATACATCGAAGAAAGTATATACCAAAATATATAGGCTCGGAAGAAGGAGCGATCCCGAACGAGAATAGATGGCCTAAGCAGGTGGGTCCTCAAACTGAGCAGCGGTACCTGCGGGCATGAAACGCAGCCCCCGAAGAAAGGGGGTCAGTACGAAATAGGTACTGAGTATGTAAAGCAGGATTACAGAAACATAATAACACATCACAGATAATAAACGTGATTTACAAAATATCAAAGTATTTATCAAAAATCAAAATCATGCAAAGGCTCTTAGAACGATGGTCGCCCGCCTGTCAGTGGCGCCATACCACAGCATCACACCGGAAAGTTTCATATCTCCGTAACCCGACATATCCCCGTAACATATCATAGCCAACCATAACACCAAACACAGCATAACGCCACATATAACGGAACCCGGCTCTCTAGCGAGGAGCTCGGCGAACCGTAACACAGCATCACACCAGAATATGTCATAATGCGCACGAACATAACCGGCCCGGGATCCGGTGAACGAAGCAATAACCATAAGCACGAGCGGAGTCGTGAGTAATCATATGCATCAAAATCATAAACAGTACTCTTTAAATAATCAAGAAATCCATATAAAAATTTATAGTGGAGAAAATTCCAATTTTTCCGAAAAATCCATAAAGCTAGCATAATTGGCCGCGGGTCCCACGGACGGGTGCCGACCCCCATCCGAGCCCGACTACGAGGGGTAGGGGAGAGTTAGGCCTTATGAACATACATATTATGTTTTGGGGTGTTTCGAGGTCGTACGCAAAAGTTACGGACGTTTGAAGTTCGGGACCTCTTTGTAGTCGAAATTTCATAAGTCTTTGAAAAATCATTCATCGAAAAGCTTAAGAACATCATATTGAGCACAACAAGGAGTCAACCTTTAGGATTAAACAAGCGCGTGTCTAAACTTGGATTTAAGAATAGGATAACCCGAGGCGCGGGGCATAGCCTACTAGTTCTAGGACATGCCAAATAAAGGAAAGCAATGCCTTACATACCTCAGTCAATCGCAAGACAAGCCTAGCCTCAACCCTCGGCAAATCCCAAAATCTACATAATACAAAGCACACTAACATTAGCCATACGCCTTTAAACATTCGATTCCAAACGAGCATTAGATTCTATAGAAATTTCGGCAGCATTTCCCGTAAATGCGCCAACCCCGAGATTTCAACTCGGCTAGTTTCAACGACAAACCAACCGAAACCAAACCACAACAATAATAGTCCAAACTCATTCAAACCATATGCCATAACACTCTAAGCAATGCATACACTTTTTCAAATAATCTAAACAATGGTCCAAGTTACCCGAATTCCATTCCCAACCCGAGAACACTACTTCCACATTTCTTGCTTTCAAATTCTATAAGTTATGCTACCAAATCCATGGGTTAATAATGTCATCTTCTTAATTACAAAATTTACATTGCGAGTACAATGGCTTCCCAAAACAGCCCGTAATCATGGCGACATTAACTTAATCCACCAAACGCTCATCATCGACATAGAATTTACAACGACGACAACTAGCACATTAAGTAGCCTTAATTCATATTTATTACCTTCCATGGCCTACATACGGCCATCCCCACATTCACACACACATGAGTGATACCTTTCATTTTAACACACCACAACGACAAGAAAACATGCTACATATAATCTAGACTACCATTCCAACACACCATTACACATGCACGGCCAAAGGCCGTACATGGTCTATGTCACGGTTTGGCCTTCCACCCTAAGTTCTCATAAATTCCATGCATAATTACATACTACAACATGTTCACATCGTTCACAACACAAGAAAGAGAAGTAATTCTTACCTTCTTCTCTTCACTTCACACGTTCACTAGAGCTTCCAAGAAGGCAAACGGATGGTTCAATGATTCAAACGACGCTTCCACGTTGACGAGCACCCTTGACTTAGTTGTTTTGCCACAAGAACCAATTTTTTTGGAAGAGATTTCTTGGACTTGATTTTTGCCCCTCAAACCCGATACTAGCTCCTTCTTTCTCTTCTCTTTAATCTCTTGATTTCTCTAGAATAATTGAAGAGAAAGATGATAAGTCATCTTTTTAAAATTACCACATAAAATATATCCATGTGGCTTGGCCCACAACTATGGTGGCCGGCCACTTTGGCCCCCAAATTTCCATGATTTTCAAATTTTTCTTATTTCATTTTTGGCCCCAAATGTTTACTTAATAATTTCCAAGTCAAGAAAGTCATATACCCCTTAATTAGAATAAGGTCATGATTGAAGAAAATTCCGACTTCTAGTCCGGAATGGTATTTCCATAACTTAACATAATTTGCTCATATTATCCCGTTGTTCAAAATACGGGATATAACATCCTCCCCCCCTTTAGAACATTCGTCCTCGAATGTTAAACTACCCTTACGGGTTTTACAAATAATTTGGGGGAGTTCTTCGTAGCTTATAAATAATCAAGTAGGGAATTTAAATTACCTGCGGGCACCGAAAATAGGTGAGGATATTTCTTCTTCATCAGCTCCTCGGCTTCCCAGGTCATTTCCTCGCGATTATTATTGCGCCACAGCACCTTAACAGAGGCCACATCCTTGTTCCGCAACCTTTTTTTCTGGCGATCTAATATCGCTACCGGTTGCTCTTCATAGGATAGTTCTTCCGTGATCGGATATCATCCACCGGAAATATTCGGAGGGGTCACCAATACATTTACGGAGCATGGAAACATGGAATACGGGTGTACCGCTCCCGGATCGGTGCGATTCAATTCATAAGCCACTTTGCCTATCCTCCGGACAATTTGATAAGGCCCGATGTATCTTGGACTGAGCTTCCCTTTCTTACCAAATCTCATAACACCTTTCATAGGCGATACCTTCAGGAATACCCAATCACCAACCTCGAACTCCAAGTGCCGACGTCGATTATCTGCATACGATTTCTGTCGACTCTGGGCCGCTAATAACCTCTCTCGAATAAGCTTTACTTTGTCCACCGCTTGCTGGATCATATCCGGACCGATTAATTGAGTCTCACCCACATCGAACCAGCCAATTGGTGATCTGCACTTCCTGCCATATAAAGCCTCGTACGGGGCCATCCGGATCTTTGGAGTGATAGCTATTATTATAGGCAAATTCAATTAATGGCGGTGATCGTCCCGGCTACCTGCGAAATCGATAATACGGGCCGTAGCATATCTTCTAGCGTCGGATAGTACGCTCGGCTTTGTCCGTCGGACCGAGGATGAAACGCCGTACTAAGACTCACGGGTCCCCAATCCTTCTTGGAAAGATCTCCGGAAATTTCGTGAACCGAGTGCCTCTGTCGAAATAATAGATGTGGGAACTCCATGAAGCCTTACTATCTCCTTAATATACAATACGGCATAATCCTCGGTGAATAAGTGGTCGATCGGGAGGAAATGGGCTGATTTTGTCGGCCTATCAACAATAACCCGGATAGAATCATACCTCCGTGGAGTACGGGCAACCTGCGATGAAATCCATATTAATTATTTCCCACTTCCACGTAGGTATCTCCATTTCCTGTAGTAGCCCACCGGGTTTCTGGTGCTCAATCTTGACTTGCTGGCAGTTTGGACACTGTGCGACAAATTCTGCTATATCCTTTTTCATGCCGTCCCACCAGTATAGACACCTGAGATCGTGATACATTTTTGTAGCCCCTGGGTGAACAGAATAGCGGGCATAATGCGCCTCGCCCGCCTTTGTCGCCGTAAATGCGCAACCCAGTACACACACAGTCTACCCCTGTATAATAATATCCCATCCGATGTAATCTCGAACGGAGTCTTCTCTTTTTCTGGGGCTGTGTCTCTATAATGAACCATAATGGGATCTTCATATTGGCGACGCTTAATTTCCTCCAGAATAGAAGATTCTGCAACTCCACGAACAGAAATCCCAGTATTGCCAGATTCGGCCAAACGGACTCCAAGGCTTGCCAGCTGATGAATTTCACGAACCATTTCCTTCTTGTCCGATGGAACATCCGCCAAACTACCCATAGATTTGCGGCTGAGGGCATCTGCAACAACATTGGCTTTCCCTGGATGGTAGAGAATGTCAACATCATAATCCTTCAGCAGCTCCAACCACCGTCTCTGCCGCAAATTAAGCTCTTTCTGCTTAAAGATATATTGGAGACTCTTATGATCTGTATAGACATCAACATGGACGCCATATAGATAATGTCTCCACATCTTCGGGGCATGAATCACGCGAGCTCCAAATCATGAGTGGGATAATTCTTTTCATGTTTTCGAGTTGTCGGGAAGCATATGCGATGACTCGGCCGTGCTGCATTAATACACAACCCAGACCAACACCTGAAGCATCACAGTAAATGACATACCCGTCTGATCCCTCGGGTAGTGTCAGGACTGGAGCTGTAGTCAATTTCTCTTTCAACAACTGAAAGCTCCGCTCACAGGCATCTGTCCACTGGAATTTGGCTCCCTTTTGCGTTAGCCTGGTTAAAGGCGCTGAAATGGAAGCAAATTTCTCCACAAATCTTCTGTAATAACCAGCCAATCCCAGGAAGCTACGTACCTCTGTCGGCGTTGTAGGCCGGGGCCAATTCTTCACAGCTTCGATCTTCTGGGTGTCTACCCGAATACCATCGGCTCCAATAATGTGTCCCAAGAATGCCACCGATGTTAACGAAATTCACATTTAGAAAATTTTGCATATAATTTCTGCTGTCGCAGTACTCCAAGTACCGTCCTCAGATGGTCCGCGTGCTCATTCTCTGACCGGGAATAAACCAGAATATCATCAATGAACACGATCACGAACATATCCAAGAATGGCCTGAATACCCGATTCATAAGATCCATGAATACCGCTGGAGCATTCGTCAGCCCGAATGACATAACTCTGAATTCATAGTGCCCATACCGGGTCCTGAAAGCTGTCTTGGGAATATCTGCCTCCCGCACTCGCACCTGGTGATAACCAGACCGCAGGTCTATCTTTGAAAAACATTTGGCTCCCTGCAACTGGTCAAACAAATCGTCAATCCTGGGGAGGGGGTATTTATTCTTTATAGTTACCTTGTTCAGCTGCCGATAATCAATGCACATCCGCAGCGAACCGTCTTTCTTTCTTACAAATAATACCGGCGCTCCCCAGGGCGATGTGTTTGGGTCGGATGAAGCCTTTCTCTAGCAGATCTTTCAGCTGTTCTTTCAATTCTTTTAATTCCTTTGGTGCCATTACGTACGGAGGAATAGATATGGGGCCGAGTGTCCGCGACGATCTATTGTGAATTCTATCTCCCGTTCGGGAGGAAGACACGGAAGCTCGTACGGGAACACATCGGGAATTCATTAACCCCGGGACGGATCGAATAGTAGGCACTTCAGCCTTTAAATCGTGCGCGCGAACCGGATGATAGATATAGCCTTTTCGGATCATTTTTCTGGCCTTGAGGTATGAAATAAACTTACCCCTCGGCGTTGCAGTATTACCAGCCCACTCTATAACCGGTTCGCCTGGGAACTGAAAGCGGACTACTTTCTTTTGGCAATCAACATTGGCATAACACGAAGCCAGCCAGGTCCGTACCCATAATAACATAAAATTCAATCATGTCTAGCTCTACCGGATGCGCTTAGTGCAACGATCACAGACAATTATCGAACAATCTTTATATACCTGTCTAGCAATAATAGAATCCCCTACCGGAGTGGCTACCTCAAACGGTTCTATTGGTTCGGATTTAATCCCAATTTTATCAGCAATAAGAGGGGAAATATATGATAAGGTGGAACCAGGATCAATCAATGCATATACAGCTCGAGAGAAAACCAATAATGTACCTGTAACCACGTTAGGTGATGCCTCCTGGTCCTGACGGCTGGCTAAAGCATATATGCGGTTCGAAGGACCGCTAGAACTAGCTGCTCCACCACGGCCTCTACCGCGGCCCTCGACCGTGCCGCGCACCTCGCCCCGCGGGGCGCGCGCGCTGCGATGAGGAAGATGAACCGGCACACCGACACCGCGGGGCCGCGCCGCGCCACCACACTACTCCCGCGCGGGCAATCTCTCATAATATGGCCACGGCGGCCGCGGATAAAGCAAGCAGCACGTAGCCCGATAGCACTCTCCGGTGGTACCTCCCACGGTGGGAACACGGAGGTCCGGGTGGCCTCGGCCCGGCGGGTACCCTGCTGTACGCGTGAGCACGAGGCCTGAGCTGCGACCGCTCCCGAGTATCCCGCCTTGTCGGGTCTCTGCGTAGGCCGAGGGGGTGTACTCGGGCTGGCCGGGAGGAATGTCTGTTGTCTTGTCGCCGAGGCGGCCCGCCTCGTGAATCCCCGAGCTGGGCCGACCTAGCCCTCTTGGGCTGACGCCTATCATAACTCCGGTCAGGCTGGCGCCCCCTGTGCCGCTCCTCCATGCCCTGGGCATATGCACATGCCGGCGATGTCCATGCCGGATCGGCGCCCATCGACATACCCCGTCAATCAAATAATCGTCCGCCCCATAACAAGGCGGTGTACCGCTCTCGGCCATGTCTCCACAATATGAGGGCGTGCACGGCTAAAGAATCAAACTCCGAGTCGTACTCCGGACGCTCCTACCATTCTCGCCGCAAATGTATAAACACGTGAACCCCGGCACGTCCGGCCTCTCGGGGGTAGAAAGTGGGCAAGAAAAGCCTCGTGAACTCATCCCGTACGACCGGTGGCGCGCCCTCACCCCCGGACAGCTCCCACTGACTCGAAACCAATTGGGCGCCATATCGTGCGGCCGATACGACGCGCCCTCCCCGACTCGGTCTCGGAGGCCCTAATGAGTCGCGGCGTACGCCGCATCTCTCTCGATAAACTCCGCGGGTCCTCCTCGGGCTTTGACCGAAAAACTCGGCGGATTACATGTCGGGAAATATCGAGCCTCTCGGTACATCACGTCCGCCGACGTAAATCGTCTCCGACCCACTGTCTGCGGCACCCTCGCTACCAATGCGGTCACAGGCCCGGACAGCATCCCTCAAAGACCTGTCCTCCGCCCCAGGCTGAGGAGCTGGAGGATCGGGCACTCGAACCTCAGGAGCGGGCGGTGGGGCCGCCCGTCTGTCGGCTAGCTGTTGCTGCTCTGTGCCCTCCCCGATGGTGATGGGTGGCGGCGGCCGGCCGGCACAACCTCGGCTCGGCGAGCACGGGCCCGGGTAACTCTCTGGGCCCTACTAGTCTCTCCCACAGCAGTGGACTTGCCCTTCTGGGCAGCTGTCGTCTTCCTCGGAGGCATCGCTGAAAACATAACAGGTCGTTAGAAAAGAAGTCATCCTAATAACACCGCTCTATCGCACGATCTAAGATCAGAAAGAAAGACAGTATCCTAAATGTCCTGTAGCCTCCTGTCTATAGATGTGGTGCACAACACACCGATAGAACGAGGACTCTACTAGACACGGCGCGTGGACATTCCGAGGACGGACCGCTACGATACCACTTTTGTCACGACCCAACCCCCGTGAGCCGTGACTAGTGCCCGACTGGCACCGTACGTACCAAAAGCCAAAATTAATAATTCAAATATTTACAAAAATTTGGGCGAGTTTCTCCGTTTTTCTTACTAACCCAAAATTAACACACGCGCGAGAAAATACCAACAAAAGGCCACACAGGGCCAACATATCCATACATACATATACAGGCTAGCCGGCAAGGCTGCCGTGGCGGATGAACCGCTCAGACTATATCACATACACATATACTGTACAGACATAACCATAACCCACGTACATATCCACAGGCCTCTAAACAGAATAGCGAAATCATATGACGGGACAGGGCCCCGTCGTACCCCTGAATGATAATGTACATATACATCAGAAGAAAGTATATACCAAAATATATGGGCTCCGGAAGAAGGAGCGATCCCAGAAAGCAGAATAGATGGCCTAAGCAGGTGGGTCCTCAAACTGAGCAGCGGTACCTGCGGGCATGAAACGCAGCCCCCGAAGAAAGGGGGTCAGTACGAAATAGGTACTGAGTATGTAAAGCAAGATTACAGAAACATAATAACACATCACGGATAATAAACGTGATTTACAAAATATCAAAGTATTTATCAAAAATCAAAATCATGCAAAGGCTCTTAGAACGATGGTCGCCCGCTTTGTCGATGGCGCCGTACCACGACATCACACCGGAAAGTTTCATATCTCCGTAACCCGACATATCCCCGTAACATATCATAGCCAACCATAACACCAAACACGAGATAACGCCACATATAACGGAACCGGCTCTAGCGAGGAGCTCGGCGGGAACCGTAACACGATCATCGCGCAGAATATGTCATAATGCGCACGAACATAACCGGCCGGGATCCGGTGAACGAAGCAATAACCATAAGCACGAGCGGAGTCGTGAGTAATCATATGCATCAAAATCATAAACAGTACTCTTTAAATAATCAAGAAATCCGTATAAAAATTTATAGTGGAGAAAATTCCAATTTTTCCGAAAAATTCATAAAGCTAGCATAATTGGCCGCGGGTCCCACGGACGGGTGCCGACCCCCCATCCGAGCCCGACTACGAGGGGTAGGGGAGAGTTAGGCCTTATGAACATACATATTATGTTTTGGGGTGTTTCGAGGTCGTACGCAAAAGTTACGGACGTTTGAAGTTCGGGACCTCTTTGTAGTCGAAATTTCATAAGTCTTTGAAAAATCATTCATCGAAAAGCTTAAGAACATCATATTGAGCACAACAAGGAGTCAACCTTTAGGATTAAACAAGCGCGTGTCTAAACTTGGATTTAAGAATAGGATAACCCCGAGACGCGGGGCATAGCCTACTAGTTCTAGGACATGCCAAATAAAGGAAAGCAATGCCTTACATACCTCAGTCAATCGCAAGACAAGCCTAGCCTCAACCCTCGGCAAATCCCAAAATCTACATAATACAAAGCACACTAACATTAGCCATACGCCTTTAAACATTCGATTCCAAACGAGCATTAGATTCTATAGAAATTTCGGCAGCATTTCCCCTGTAAATGCGCCAACCCCGAGATTTCAACTCGGCTAGTTTCAACGACAAACCAACCAGAAACCAAACCACAACAATAATAGTCCAAACTCATTCAAACCATATGCCATAACACTCTAAGCAATGCATACACTTTTTCAAATAATCTAAACAATGGTCCAAGTTACCCGAATTCCATTCCCAACCCGAGAACACTACTTCCACATTTCTTGCTTTCAAATTCTATAAGTTATGCTACCAAATCCATGGGTTAATAATGTCATCTTCTTAATTACAAAATTTACATTGCGAGTACAATGGCTTCCCAAAACAGCCCGTAATCATGGCGACATTAACTTAATCCACCAAACGCTCATCATCGACATAGAATTTACAACGACGACAACTAGCACATTAAGTAGCCTTAATTCATATTTATTACCTTCCATGGCCTACATACGGCCATCCCCACATTCACACACACATGAGTGATACCTTTCATTTTAACACACCACAACGACAAGAAAACATGCTACATATAATCTAGACTACCATTCCAACACACCATTACACATGCACGGCCAAAGGCCATGCATGGTCTATGCTCACGGTTTGGCCTTCCACCCTAAGTTCTCATAAATTCCATGCATAATTACATACTACAACATGTTCACATCGTTCACAACACAAGAAAGAGAAGTAATTCTTACCTTCTTCTCTTCACTTCACACGTTCACTAGAGCTTCCAAGAAGGCAAACGGATGGTTCAATGATTCAAACGACGCTTCCACGTTGACGAGCACCCTTGACTTAGTTGTTTTGCCACAAGAACCAATTTTTTTGGAAGAGATTTCTTGGACTTGATTTTTGCCCCTCAAACCCGTGAGTACTAGCTTCTTCTTTCTCTTCTCTTTAATCTCTTGATTTCTCTAGAATAATTGAAGAGAAAGATGATAAGTCATCTTTTTAAAATTACCACATAAAATATATCCATGTGGCTTGGCCCACAACTATGGTGGCCGGCCACTTTGGCCCCCAAATTTCCATGATTTTCAAATTTTTCTTATTTCATTTTTGGCCCCAAATGTTTACTTAATAATTTCCAAGTCAAGAAAGTCATATACCCCTTAATTAGAATAAGGTCATGATTAAAGAAAATTCCGACTTCTAGTCCCGGAATGGTATTTCCATAACTTAACATAATTTGCTCATATTATCCCGTTGTTCAAAATACGGGATATAACATCCATCTCCTCACTTCTCTCTCAAACAGCCGCCCACACCCCTACACCGCCCATCTCCCTCTGTTCTCCGCCATTTCGCCACCGCTGGATTTGATCACCGGTCGGATGGGGACAATAAACCACAACCAGCAACCACACAACCTCACTACTTCCTTTCATCCTCGTCTCCTTCACCGGAGCAGCCAACGAGAACGACCACTGCCACCACCACTCTCCTCCACCTCTCGTCGCTTTTCCGGTCACAGTAGTTATGCCGTTGCATCGCTACCAACGCCGACAGGCTGGTCCATCTCCGTCAAACCAGGATAAAGCCATATCAACATCATAACCGCCGTCGCTCCCTTCCCCTTTCTCTCTTTTTCATGTTTTATTTTTGCTTTATTTTAGGTTGTGAATGTTCAGATCTGGCCGGACAGAATAAAGCTCCGGCGTAGCTCCAATTTCTCCGACGATCCTCAAGTTTTGTTCGTGATTATATTTGCTCCAAGTATTACCATTGCTGATTTGTTCCCGTTACTGCCTATTGGTTTTAATGTTGGGTTGTTGTTGTTCTGTTTGATTGATTTTATTCTCCGTTGACAAGGGATTGATTTTATTCTCCGTTGACTATTTTGTGACACTTCCTGGACAACCTCTGTCATTTTTCCAATGGTTTTACTACTGTCGCATTGTTGCTAATTGTTTGATTTGGTTTTACACATTTTACATTATTTTTACAAATATCATTGTTGGTTACTGTGAGGAAAATACTTTCGACAAAACGCCAACTATCTTTGTTACATTTTTTGTCAAATTTATTTAAAATCATTTGGGCGAATACTAAACCCAAATGGCCGATGAAGAAATTTCCGTCGATTTCCAAGGGCTCCCATGTATAAAAGACGGGTTTTTTTATTTTAAGTTTATTCATTATTTCTTTAATTCATCCGATAGTTATTTATTCTCTTACTAACATTTTTACTAAGTGTTTATACAGGTATCCGGAGATACATCCCGAAGACGACACTCGGAAGGAACACAAGACTTCATCGAATCAAGTTTGTATTTACTTTCCGCATTTTTTTTATAAGGTCCGTACAAAACATAAACTCATAGTATAGTGGAAACTTTATTTTTTGGAATGACAGGTTGATATATTTATTTACTTGTCGCCTTGTTTGTTAAATTTAAAACTGTCATTCGCTTTAGGCAAGACTTAGGCCGTCAACACTTTCATAACTAGATTAAATTGATTTGGTATAAATACTTTGTTAAATAAATTCACACTTTTGACGATTAGGCAAACATACTAGTCCATCCTTTATTTTATATTCTTTATACACTTTTAATACAACTTACATTTTATATTATTTCTTGTACACTAATACATATTTTAATTAAGTTAAATCCACCTTTTGACGCTAGGTAAATATTAAGTCGTCCATTAACAAATCTTTTATTCTTTAGAGGCATTACACATTTTCACTAATTTTTTATCCACAATTCCTTATATTCATTTTTTAACAATACTTTTTACAATTATTTTGTTTCTTATTCTCTTGATAGGATATTCATTAAACAAAAACTCTTTTTAACGAAACGGTAGCAACAAGTCAAATAAACTTTACTTTTTTATATATTTCGTTATATAAAATCTTTACACCGCCGAATATTCGTAAATTATTTTTACATTCTTTATGCACTAATATACCTAGTTATACAATTCTTTATACATTTTAGGTTTGACGTACACTCTTTTACACTTGAAATATGTTCTTTATATGTTTAATATACATACATTCTTTTAATATACATAGACGCACCTTCTTTATATCCTTGATATATTTATTTTACATAGTCTTACATTTTTTTTATATTCTTAATATAGTTACACATTCTTTGCACTAACATATATATACACTCTTTGTACTAACAGATATACTTTTATACTTACGAGGTACATTCTCTTTATACTCTTTTATATATTCTTTTTTACTATACATTCTTTATGAATACTTGATATAAATACATTTTTATACACTGTATATACTTAGGGTATTATCACCTAGTGTAGCTTTTCATGAAATCACAACATTTTAAAACAGGTAATAATGATGATAAACAGATACATAATCCCCCTCTAGTGTTCAGTTAAACTAAGTTTAAAATTGTTTTCGGAAGGCTAGAATATTAATACCTTCCCCTCGGGGTAAGTAAAACCCTTACCTAGAATCTTATAGGTTTCGTGGACTAAAAATGGAGTAGACACACAAATACATATAGGTTTCCTATTTTTCTTTAAAAATTAGGTGGCGACTCTAACCCTTTTAAAACCAGTTGGAAGAATCGTGAAGTTGCAAACTATATTAGACCCGTTCAAAATAGGGTGTAACACCAAAGATGACACTACTGTGTCTTAAACCGTAACTCCTGTATCACCCGAATCTAACAGCCGAACTCCAAGGATGGCTAATCGTCGAACTTCATGGACTATGTCCCTTTTCTCTAGCTGCACATGCGATAGGATACCCATGGATTTATGACTAAGAGCATCGGCTATTACATTAGCCTTTCCAGGATGGTACAGAATATCAACATCATAATCCTTTAAATCGTAGCCATCGCCTTTGACGTAAGTTCAAGTCCTTCTGCTTAAAGATATATTGAAGGCTCTTATGATCAATATAAATATTAACATGAACACCTTATAAGTAGTGCCTCCACATTTTCAAGGCATGGATCACCGCAGCTAACTCAAGGTCATGGGTTGGATAATTCTTCTAGTGTTTCTTGGTATTGTGAGGCATGAAGCAATGAGGTGTTGCATTAATACACAACCCAGACCCAACTCTCGAAGTATCACAATATATCACATAGCCACATATGTTCCCTCTGGAAGAGTCAAGAGGTTAGTTTCGAAAGGTCAACTTGTCCTTCAATGTCTGAAAACTCCGCTCATATGCATCCGTCCACTGGAACTTAGCTCATTTCTGAGTCAACTTGGTCAATGGGGCTAAAAGAGAAGAAAATCCCTCTGTGAATCTTCTCTAATACCCTGCCAGACCCAAGAAACTGTGGATTTTTGCAGCGGTCGTGGGCCTTGGCCAATTCCTTACAGCCTCAATGTTTTGAGTATCCACTCTAATGCCTTCATCTGAAATAATGTGACCAAGAAAAGCCCGTGAGTTGACTTGTTGTGAATTCATATTTGGAAAACTTCGCATATAAATCTCTATCTCGAAGAACTCTAAGCACTGCCCGTAGATGATCTGCATGCTTATCCTCTGACGATGAATAAACCAGAATATCATCTATAAATACAATCACGAACAAATCTAGAAAGGGTCTGAAAACACGGTTCATCAAGTCCATGAATGCGGCTGGGGCATTAGTTAACTCGAATGACATGACACGGAACTCATAGTGCCCATATCTAGTCCTGAATGCCATCTTCGGAATATCTTCCTCTTTCACTCTAACCTGATGATACCCCAATCTCAAGTCTATCTTCGAGAAATACTTGGCACCCTGCAGCTGGTCAAATAAGTCATCGATCCTTGGAAGTGGATACTTATTCTTTATAGTCACTTTATTCAATTGCCTATAATCAATACACATTCGCAAGGATCCATCCTTCTTTCTTACAAATAATCTTGGTGCTCCCCACGGCGATGTCGGGCCTAATAAAGCCCTTCTCGAGCAAATCCCTGTGTTGGTTCGCCCACTAGGATTTAGTTGGGTGCCGTCCGATAAGGAGGGATGGATATGGGGTGAGTATCGGTAATAAATCAATAGTAAAATCAATCTCTCACAAGCGATAGATATGCTGGAAGCTCATCTGGAAACACCTCTGGGAATTCATTAACCACAGGAACAGAATGAAGGGTCGGTGACTCTACTTGTACATTCTGCACCCGAACCAAATGATAGATATACCCTTTCCTAATCATCTTGCTTGCTTTAAGGTAGGAATAAACCTACCCCTCATGACATCAAGCGTCTACCTTTCAACTTTGCTAAAACTAGTTCGCATGGTTCTTGTTACACCGGACAACCTTTGTTCTACAATCGACATTAGCATAACAAAGGCTAACGATCCGTATATGATGTTTTGACATCAAAATTGATCATATCCTAATTCAATCAAATCGGCCACGGTATGACGGTTACACACTATAACTACAGGGATCTCGATTGTGTGTCTAGTAAGATTTACGAGTGTCGCCAATTGATGGCGTGGATTTGGGGAAGAAAGGTTTAATTGACTTTGAGGTGTTACCCCAAATTTACTAGCAACAAACGGAGTAAATATGATAAAGTAGATCGGGCTCAGACATTGTATACAATCATAGGAAGAAACTAATACGGACCGTATGTCCAACCGTATATTCTCGCGATCATGAGGGACTTAGTGCATAGACACATTCTACATGCGCTCGCTCGAAATATACGGATGTATGTTGGTCCCTCCCTCTACCTCGAGTTCTAAAACGATATAAGGACCCTCTCTTATTTAATTCGTACATTTTATCACTTCACACCTCTATAGACCGTCTAGACGATTCTCTCCACCCTTCATCCACAAGAACCCTTATGGAATTGATGATCCACAAGCATAACAAGCGTCGTATGAAACCCATTAACAGTTCATCTAAGCCATGAAATTCCACAAGGGAAGTGAACTAGGGTTGTGGTGTCAAGAAGAGACTCTTATCCAAGCTTATTCCTAACACTATGCTCGAGAAGTTTTATGATCTTTTCATGAGAAGATTAAGGTCAAATCTGAGAAGTTGAAACACTTGGATTGTGCGCTATAGCAAATGGAATGGATATGGGAATAGTGTTATTCTGTCTTCCTCGGAGCTCACCCTCGATTATTGAGATCTTGCCCTCTTACCATGGTTATGAATCACATTTAGAACATGGGATAAGCATTCAAGTGAGCTTACGATCCTCTAGTGGATTATGACCGTATATGGAGAAATATCCATGAAATTGTGAAATGCGAGTAATCGTACAATCGTCGATCAAATGTGGCCTATAATACCGGCCACAAAATGATAAACTCGATCCTTGGGAGTTGATATGTGATCGGGGCATATCTAGCCAAAGTCAAAATGTACACAATGTTCCTAAACATTTATAAGCATGTTCTTATAGTCGATTGGCTAATGTTACACATGAACCTATCTGTAGGCTCGTCGGACTTCGAGGACAATAAACAATGGCGAATAAAGGTATCCAAAACTCTCGCCAAACGGCATGAATCTTGGAGGGGATTCTCCTCCATTTTCCATGAAGCTCCCGTTCGTAAATTAAGAGTCTATGTATCACGGAGCCGGTATGAGATAAGCCAACTACATGGACTCGACCTCGTCGACATGCATAACCCTTAAGTCCAAAGATTCTAGCATTCATGATAAAGTTCTATAAAGGTAATATGTTTTTCTTTAATACTTATATGCTAACTCCTTCAAGGTGAGGGTCTAACACGAGGAAAGTCTTAACCCACACTTCTGACTCGGTCTATTTGGTCCTTGGAATTTCAAAAAAAAAGAAGAGATACACACTTTGGAATCCAAATTTGGTGGTCTTTTCTGTTATCAATGAAACCGAAAGAAAGAAAAAAAAGTAAATTGCCCAATGTTTCCAAATTAGTCCAACTTCGTACCTTTCCGGCATAAACCGTATATCTCAGCTAACGCCATATATGCATACATGATATGATGATGATTCGGTCAATAGCTATATTTCTTTTACACGTCACGGCCCCGATGCGTGCTCCTCGGGCCGATGCTTCCTTATTTCATTGAAATATTATTATTGCGGGTGCTTGAGGTGGGGTATGTGAAGTTCGTACCGACGGGCTCTCACTGAGACTCGCCTCGAGCTTCATGACCCAAGTATGGAGGTGGCCTCCGCCACTCGTAGGAGCTACGGCGGGGCACTCGTTCTTACGAGGCATTGATATATTCTTTTGTGTATATATAGTTATTAGAAGGGAAATCCTTATCTCACAGCTCTATCGCACGAGCTAGGATAGAAAGAGTGGCAACATCCTAAATATTTTGTAGCCTCCTGTTTATAAGTGTGGTGCACGACACACCCATATAATAAATACTCTTTAGACACGGTTTGTTTTATGATTATAAGGACAAAATTGCTGCGATACCCAGCGGAACGAGTGAAATAATGAGTCGTGCTCGGTGCACGATCTCCAGTAATCAAATACCCTTATACTCATATCTGAATAACATTAAATAACGGTGGCCCATAAGTAGCTCAAACGAACTTGTCTAGTCGAGTCTTGTTTATGGGTGTATCTTCGCCAAACTAAACGCATAATACGTACATATATATATATATATATATATATATATATATATATATATATATATATATATATATATATATATATATATATATATATATATATCCGCTGGAAAGCACGATGCAAGCCGATTAGGCAAGCTATGATAACTTACGGCAAAAGAGAGGCATCGAGGCTACGTAACAGACGGTGAATCACATCTACGAGACCTCTAATAGAGTACAAGTTTGTAGAATGGACGGGACGGGGCTCTGTCTCCATATATGCATATACATCCCAAAATAACATCCAAAATAGACCGTAGCTCGGAATCAAGTGGAGCGCACTTTCGACAATTGATCGAAGTCGGTTGCCGGATCCCTCTAAAATCTACCTAAACCTACGGGCGTGACGCGGCCCCGATTTCATGAGGGTGAGTCGGAGTTTAATATCGAGTATGTAAGGCAAAGTAACATAAACATAAGAGTCATGAGGATTATCTAATCTCGAAACCGAGTTGGCATCTTCTAGATGCATCCGGATGTGGTGGTATACGAAAACATTTGCATAAATAAGAGAATGCGCCTATGCCCGTTTGGCGCCTCGTAGATGCTCTCAATGATAATCATGCTCATGTATATATACAGGTCATTGTGCTGAGGAGCGTTCAGTCTGATCCATATAACATATAATAGTGCCGAGGAACGTACGACCCGACCCATATATAATAGTGTCGAGGAACGTACGGTGAGCCATATCATAGTGCGAAGAACGTGCTTTTCTTTCATCCATATATCATAGTCTCGTTGGGAACGTATGACCCGATCCATGTGTTATCATCAAGGTGCACCAGTTGATGAGGTGATAATGCGTATATAACGCCTATCCCTCTTCCCATACCCCATATACATATAATATACGCATATATAATGCCTTCTAGTCATGGGTCAATATGCATATGTATAATGAATGCAATGCATATGTAAGATGAAATAATAAAACTCTCAGAATAATATGATGCCAAATAACTATGGATGGACAAGCTCCCCGGCCTCGCGGTGACTAATACATGAAATCAAAGATCCATGAAGAAGGAACATATGTAAAGCATGTACAAATCATCAAATATGAAAGCATTCCTAATTCTTCTAGAGTAGAGTAATAGGAGATAATGTTTACAATAGCACTTCGTTCATATCATAGGACCATGCCAAAAATGAATGAAGGGACATCCTTAACATACCTTCTCGACCGCCTTAACTTTACTACTTAACGCTTGTTCTCTCAAGCTCGCAAATCTATATTCAAGAAAATTATACTATCATTAGGCTTATCTTCATATGCTTGTCTCAAGCCTTTAAATAATCTGTAGAATATGCGTACTCATATTGATGTCGTATACATCGCATATTTATATCTCTATTGAATATACAATACCATTTATATACCAACAACAACAACAACAACAATGTAATATCAATAACATCATCATCAATACCAATATAGTCCATAAAACATCACACGATGTTTGCAATTTCGCGCGCATCGTCATTAATCCATCATACGATGATTTAATAACTCTATCTTCGTAAATAAACCTAAATCAATATTAATAAAGAGAGATTCATACCTTACTCTTGCTAGAACCACAACATCTTTGATATCCCCCTAATTTCAAGCCAAGATGTAATGCAATACGATACTATAATCATCATACGCTTCGTAGAACCTAAATCCGGAGAATAAACTTGATTTGTGTTAAAATTTTAGGGGTGGAAGTTGGGGAGAGATTTCAGAGAATTTGTGGAGGTTTTGGGGTATTTAGATGAAGAAATAAGGGGGTAACCCCCTTTATATAACGTACTGGAAACTATCTTGACCAAAACAAAATTTGCTCAGAGCGATCGCGTTGCCTTATGGCGCGTTCAAATCATATATCAATCACAAACGTCTTAACAACCACTGTTACACGATAGCCCATCTTAAAATGCTCATAACGTTTGATTCCGATGTCCAATCGATGCACGGTTTGTTGCGTTGAAAGCTAGACTTCCTGAACTTTATTTTAAGCTTTTACTTTACCTCGAAACTCCTCATATACTAAAAGATATCCTTTCTCTAAGTTAGACCAAAATTGCCCCTCATAATCATAAGTTGAGCACATATAATATCATATATCTTTGGAGGTAACTCCAATGTCCACAATTGAACAACTAGGCCCTAGCGAATCTCAATGTATAGAACTTACGAGGTGGAACAGGCGGTAGGCGGTGGGGGTAGAGAGAAGAAAGAGAGAGAGAAAGATGGAAAAGAGAGAGAGGAAGAAAAACACGATCTGATTCATTTCACTTAATTTTTTTGGACCTCGTGAGGTAAAAATATTAAAGTTTTTTTTTTCTAATTTCGATTTCATGATGTCGCTAATTCTAAAATTATTTTATAGTTTAAATTTTACCAAAACTAATTTTTTTTCTTCTTTTAATTGTACTTAAAAAAATGACCTTATGAGGTCGAAATGTTGTTACTATTTTGACCTCGTGAGGTCGCTATCGTTTAAAAATAAAATAAAAATAAAACTTCTGGAAATTTTGATCTCATGAAGTCGATTTTTTTTCGACTTCAATTGAGGTCGATCTTTTGAGGTCGAAATTCATATCCGTTCATTTTTAGTAGTGAGCTATAGATAACGATGAATTTTATAATTCGATACAATAAAATTTAAATAACAATAAAGAACCAACAAAGCAATTTAGATAGGGGCTTATATATTTTTAGCATCTCTAAATACTTGTGTGAAACGGTTTAATGACGGTGAATAAAATTGGTGTGTATTCCATGTATACGACATTTGGACATGCTAAGAAAGTGTAGTTGAATGCAAACTCTCTAGAGATTAGATTGTACTTGGTTGTGACAGAAAAGCGTACTTAAGTTAGTGTAGTAGAACGATGAAGAGCTTGAGTATATGATGTGTTGTTAAGTTGGGAATAACATCATGATTTTTGTGGAAATAATAAAGTTGCGAAGATTTCCCGGCCGGTGAGTCGTATAGTGCACAATACAAACCGTAAAGTGATTTACGGACCGTATAGTGCGATCGTCCTCAACAGTCAAAAATCTCAACCGTATTTCTTAAGCTTAAATACATGCATGGAGGACGGACCGTAAACTAGTATACGGTCCGTAAGCTGTTTTTACGACCGTATGTTGTCAAACGTATATTCCATTAAAAATCGGCTTTTGTGATTAATATAAGGGACCCTTTTCATTCTCATTTTTCATTTCCCTTCATCCCTCCACAACTTCAAGAAATCTCTAGAGAGAGTTCCAAACATTTCATCCATGAGAAATCCTAGAAATCAAGGATCAACAACAAGAAATCAAGAGGGTCAAGTGAAGGAAACCCATTAAAAGTCATCCACATCAAGAAATCTCAAGAGAGATAAACTAGGGTTTTGGTGCTAAGGGTGAATCACCACTCCAAGCTTGTTCCTCTATTATTTAAGGTAAGTTTCATGACCTTTACATGCTATTTGAAGTATTTATAAGTCGAGACTCATGAATTGTAGAAGTGCACCACAAATGGGTCATCAATGGATGAATAATGTCATTATTGGTTAGTAGTTGGCTCGAGTCATGGAAATGAATATGTTGATGATATAAATGTGTTATAAATGACCTATAGACATGAAATGAGTGTTGGATATGAAAGAAAACGACGATGGATTTTTAGTCATGATTATGGGAAATTGAGGTGAATTATGAAATGCGAATCATATGAATGAATGATGATTGTTGTTAATCATATTGTGATGATTATTATGAATGTTGGGAGTTGATATGGAATATGGCGGAAAGTAGTATAAACAAAGGAAATGCTGCCCAAATTTCTATAGCTTTAGTAAATATGTTTTTACGATGACATAGCTAATGTCGATATGAATTCCATTGAAGGTATAGACAAGCGCATTAAGGGGAACGAACAAGCGATAGAATAGTAAAGCGACAAAGGTATGTGAGGCTAATCCTTTCCTTCTAAGGCATGAGTCCTATGGCATGAATTTCCTCTTTTACTATGAATGTTCCATCTCAAGAAAGTAAAGAGTCCTCTCTCATGAATAGCTATACGAGATAAGAAATATAAGATGAATACGAAAATGATGATAGCAAGCTAAAGTCTAGAAATGCATAGCCTATGATATGATGCTCTAAGAAGCTAATGATGTAATATATGTAATTTAATGATATTGATCATGTGCACACTCACCTTATGCTTGTTCCTTCAAGGTGAGCGAATACGTAAGAATGCTCATAATGACATCGGGGGTCCACGACCTTACGTCACCCCGATAAAGTATGAATAGCTAAGAGTCCCTATGCATGTATTGTAATAGGTATATGATGTCAAAGATACCATGATGGGTTATGAGTATATTATGATAAGCATACTATGATAAGCATGATGTAATGAGCATATGATGATTATCACACCGCGCCTATATGGCGGGCGATCACGCCAAGGCGGGCGGCTATACACACGCTGGCCAAATGGCATGGGCGGACACGGCTAGTGGGCGGCGTGAGATAATATCTGGACGCGGGATGCTGGACGCAGAGCTATTGATGATGCTAATGATATTGATTATTACACCGCACCTACATGGTCGGGCGGTTATTCGATTATGTATATATGATATGATGATGAGTACGAAAGTAAGTCGGATGCGTGATCATCTTATGATTCGATCGATTCTGATTGCTCCTTGTTTTATGCCTCCTCGGTTTATTGATGCTTCATTATTGTTTACGCTTCACATACTCGGTACAATATTTCTTGCGCGTCCTCTCTTCAGACTGATTTGTGTTCATGCCTGGTCGTAGACGGGGAGGTGGCCGGACTGCATGGGAGCTACCGGTTGATTTGAGAGCACTCCGTATTCGGAAGTGCCACGATTTCTCTTTTGGTATATATATATATATCGTATATTCGTGTTTTTGGGCATGACGGGGTCTGTGCGGAGTCCGGATGTCTAGCATTCCGGTAGAGGCTCTAGATACGCGGTGTGGATAGTACGGTCTCATGGCTTTTATGTATATGCATGTATATATTATTTTGGATAAGAGAAAGGCTTATGTTTATAAAAGCAAATGTATTTGAAGATTTCGGTTTTACATGATTACGAGCATATAGTATGAATAATAGGAGACAAGCGAGGTAAGTGAGTGGTGTTCGGTGGTTAGCCCGGATACCGTCATACCCCGTAACTCGGAGTAGTAACATTGAGTATTCGCCTTATACTAGATAAACTATACATATGAATTCTAAATAAATAAAACTAAACAAACGTGTGGATAAGATCACTGTTGAGATGTCCTAACATGCCCCCACAATTTTGAGCGGTGGCTTTGCATGTTGTAAGCTTGGAACGAGCAGAGATGAAAGCGACGGGAAGGAAGGCTCTTGGTGAAGATGTCGCTAGCGGTCAAGGAATTGATGTGAACGTCCGGGTCTTTCTAGGCCACCTTCTTTTGGACAAAATGAAAATCAATTCAATATGTTTGGTTTTGGCATGAAAAATAAGGTTGGCGGTGAGGTAGGTCGCAAATGATTATCACGCCAAAGCGTGGGAGCTTGAGGAAGAAGAGAGACACGAAGTTCTTGAAGAAGATGCTACATCCGGAGGTAACCTCGGCGGTAAGCGCGGGGGAAGGCCGATATTCAGCCTCGGTGTTGGATCGTGCAACCACTCCCTACTTCTTTGAGCTCCAGGACACTAAGTTGGGTCTAAGAAAAATACAATAACCATGGTAGATCGCCGATCATTTGGGCAGCTAACCCAGTTCGCATCTGAGATGTCTTCAAGAGTTAAGGAGCTAGTTGGACGTAACTTCAAGCCAAGGTCCACAGTAGCCTTTAAATAACCATGACAAGTGCTTCGCCCAGCAATGAAATGAGATTCCATAGGCTTATGTAAGAATTGACATAATTTGTTCACGGTATATGACACGTACGGACGCGTGATGGTTATATATTGAAGAGCTCCTATCATGCTTTGCGATACAATGACAAATAAGAAAAATGGTGAACTCTCTTGTTGAGACAATGAAGTCATTACCATAGGTGTGGCAATTGGATGTGCACAATCCGTATTTGCACCAGCTAGTAGTTCTCTAATGTATTTATCTTGAGTAAGGGTCAATTCAGTGGCCTGATAATGTACCTCAACACCCAGAAAGTAGTGTAGCTTACCGAGATCCTTTATAGCCAAGGCATTAGTCAGTTGAAGAGCAATACTTGCAATGAATTCATTAGAACTTCCTGTAATAATAAAATCATCTACATAGACCAGGATAATATTAGTAACGTGGCCTTCACGATTGCGGATAAACAAAGACATATCATATTTAAAAGGCCAAAATTGAGTTCAAGCAATTTCGTGACCTTCTCAAACCATGCCCAGGAGTGCTACATTGTTTAAGGCCATAAAGAGCTTTAAGCTTGCACACGTGGTTTGGATATTTTGATCAATAAAGCCAGAGGGTTGAGACATGTATACCTTTTCATATAGTTGCCCATGTAGAAATACATGTTTGACGTCGAGCTGCCGTAGCGACCACCTTTTTGACAATCTAGAGACAGAACCACTCAGATTGTTGTAGGCTTCGCCAACGGATTTGAATGTACCATGATAGTCCACTCCAGCCCTATGGCTAAAGTCCTTTGCCACTAAACGAGCTGTAGGCGCTCGGTCATCCATCGGGATTGAGTTTGACTTAAAAATCCATTTTGCGTCCTGACATTCTTTTCCCTGAAGGAGGGACAAAAGTTGGCCACATTTCTTGCATAGCCTTTCTCTATTAGGTGTTTGTTGTCTTGGGTAAAACATTTAAGTTCGGAGTGGCAAGCTAGATGGAGGCAAAGGGTATTTGGTGGCAATGTGAGCTTGTGGAAGCTTAGATTTGGCTTTACGCCTGGTTATATGTGATGAGGTACAAAGGTTGTGGTCAGAGCTTGGGTGTTTGAGGATTACTAGTAACCATGGGTGTATCATTAGCTCTTGAAGATCATTAGCTATTAAAGGATCAATGATAAGGTTAATAGGAGGGATAGAGGAGAGAGAAAAACCAAATGAGGCTTGAATGACACAGGGAAGTTTAAAGATGGACTTGGTGATGAAGGGGTTGACGAGTTTGAAGATGGAGTTGAATGACTGGCAAGCTTGTTGTGGAACAATCAGCGGCGCCCCTACTATGGAATTATCACTTATGACGGATAGTGAAGAAGAATTACATGGAGCAATGGTGGCAAAGAGAGACACGACGGTATAGTCGGAGAAGTAGGTGCGTTCTTGGGAGTTGAAGATTAGGCTAGCAAGGAAATTGTAACTCGTCAAAACCCATGCCGAGAGACATATATTCGACCACTTAGGACATGTAAACATTGATAGCCCTTATGATATTCCACTATATACTAAAAACACATTGTGTGAGGATTGAAATGCTAGTTTGTATGAGTTATAGGGACGAAAAAATGGGTACACGCACAAAAAACTTTCATGAATTGATAATCGGGAACACGTTTTGTACAACTTCTTATAAGGTGAAACATTAGTGAGCGAGGTGATGGGATACAATTTATAGTGTAAAATTCCATAGCAAAGTATTATGACCCCAAAAGGTGAGAGGAAGGAAGGTGTGTGCGAGAAGTGTTAAACCCATTTCAACAACATATGATGTTTTCGTTCGGTGGTACCATTTTGTTCATGAGCATGGGGACAACGGGGTGATGCTGATCCGCTTAAGCAAAAAATTTGGATAATTTCCTATATTATCCCCTAATCGGATTGTAGCACTTTTATATGACGCTCGAAGAACTTCTGACTTAAGTTTTAAAGCGTAAAAATATGGTATAAATCATTCATTTTGGAACTCATAGGAAATAACCATGTATATTTACTAAAGTCATCAATAGAAAAACATAATACTTGAAATTTATTGCTAGCCAACTTTGGAGCGGGACCCCACATACATCGGTGTGGATCAATTCAATAGGGCAAGTAGCACTAGAACTAGAAATAAAAAATGGCAATTTGTGACTGCCATATCAGCAAGAAGAACAACAAATTAGTCTAAGAACTGGATGGTAATTGGTAAAAGAAAGAGTCCTAATAATGCCATTAACGTAAGGATGAAGTGACCTAAACGACTATGCCATAAATCAAACGATTGCTTGGACACATACAACACATGTGATTTATTTGAGGAGAGGGTTGGGCGAGTAAGCGGGCAGCGGGGAGACGATATAGGCAGTATGCTCGAAGTCCCATGTGTTTTCCTGCGCCATCCTTCCTGACAAAAATGAGGGTGAAACTCAAATATAACATCATTATGATCGTAAATTTTTTGCCGCTAAGCAAATTCTTAGTAATTTCAAGCACCGAGTAAAACATTAGTTAGACATAAAAATTGACTAGCTGTAGGTAAAGTAGCATTACCAAAATGAGAAATTGTCAACCATTGTGCCTTTACCTACATGAATTTGATCACTTCCCAAATCTCTCCTCTTTGCAACGAGGTCTACGCATATCATTAGTTAAAGGACGAGCGATTGAGAGGAATCGGATACCCTCTTACTAGTATGTTACGCATATCATTAGTTAAATGATGAGTAGCCTAGAATGCGAGATGCAATTTGAATCTCCAACGTGGAAAGGTTGTGCAATAAAAACGACCGTATGCGACTTGGTTGGAACTTGATAGGCATGATTGAAATGATGGTAGCAATTTCGGCCAGAATGGCCAAACTTATCGCAAACTTGACACGATTTTGGTTGGATGAGTGGTATTGTGACCGTACTGCATCCTCGTCCGGATCTACCATGCAATGGCTTGATTGTTACGGACATTAGTAGGTTTCTTAAATGAGTTATCATTCTTGGTGTTGTTGGATTGTCTAGCGAGACAAGTTGACTTGGCCCAAATCTTGTTCCAAACTTGTCGTAATGACAGCCGTTTGGTCCTTATAGTTCATTTGGCACTTTTTTCCTGTTTACGAGCATCGATTAGCTCAATTTTGACTGGGGGATAGTTGACGTGCTTCAGGGTATCTAGACTAGATCGAGCATCCTTGGGAAAAATATAGACTTGAAGTGAAAAAGGGTTGACTGAGGTTGACTTTAGGGTAAACGGACATTCTTGAAATTCTATCGATTCGAAGTGCAGATGGTCGTTTAGAACCTGTATGTATATTTGGTTCGATTCCCAATGCATTCGGATGCATTTCAGGACTTGGATGGGAATTGGAAATTAAGGCATCGGTGGTTGACTCTTTCAAGGAGACCTCCGTTGGGAATTTTGAGGCCACAGCCGTGTTCGTAGCTTATTTTTATGTGGGACTAGGTATCTGGTATGAGAGAAGATTGTCTCAGAAGTTAGTCAAAAAATCGGATCGAAACGAAAAACTCAGGCCAAGTTCTGGTGTCTGGTGTCCGCTTTATCGGCACCAGCACCGCAGCAACGGCACCGTTGGGGAGGTAGCTTTCATTGTGGAACTGCGATGCATTTTGGCTTGACATTGGGGCGGACGTGAGGGCGGTTACGTCTGCATTTGAAAGGGTGAAGCGATTAAATTTATAAATGAGTCTTAGACCCTTATTATTTCATATCTCAATGTTGGAGCTTGGGGATACTGTTCTTGGAGTCAAATTGAGAAAATTCTTGGAGGTAAAACTTTGTCTAATCCTTTACTCCTTCTAATCCTTTACTCCTTTTTAATCACAATCATCTTAGATTTTTCCCTTCCCTTTTCAATCCCTTAGAAATGGAATTTGAAGGATGGTTTTGGGAGACTTTTCCTAGATTATACTTCATAAATTGATGATGTTAATGTTAAAATGTGATGAATCTAAGTTTAGTAAGCCCATATATTCCATTTTTAACGTTGAATTTCGGATTTGGAGAATTAGAGTTCATACCCAATTTGGGATTTTTTTACTTGAAATTAGATTTGGGACAATTCTTGAGTTAAATCAATAATTAATGATTGGGTTATGATTACAAGATTCAATTTGGTATTTTACGTGAATTTCTCGTTTAAGCCCTTTGTGGGCCCGTTTTCCCAATTTCTAGGATTAAAATGGACCTAATTGATATCATAACAATATTAGTATCATTGTCCATGATTTCTAATTTAGAATTCAATTATGCTTGGACTACTTTGGTTCTGAGCTTCAAAGGAAGGGCAAGGCGATAGAGTGACTTGTTGTTTTGCGGTTCGACAATCTAGGTAGGTTTACCTCAATTGAGACTATAAATAGCGAATCACATATTTAGAATATAATGTCGGAGACTGCATGCGAACCTTCGGGTATGAAGTTGGGTTGGATATTGCCTTAGGTTGGGTCCTGATATGTGTTGGGACTAGCCACCCCATTTTGTGTATTTATTGTTCTATTTTGATAGTTGATGCTATGAGTAGTGGTAAATAAAAGAATCTGTGTTACTACCTTGACTGAGATATGGTTGACATACCATTGTTGGTATTTGCATTGTGATATATTGTTGGCATACCCTTGATGGTATTATGATACGATACATTGATGGCGTACCCCTTTGTAGTATATGTGCTATTGAACTTGATTGTTGATACTTGATGTATGCATTGCACTCATTCTCAAACATTCTTGATACATGGTCGATACCCGGTGATGATCCGATATCGTTGATTGAGTAAATTGATATTTGATAAACTCCTTATTTGAGTGATTATAAAGGCCGATGTCCAAAGATCCATTCCGGAATCATTAATTGTATGAAAGTGATGTTTGATAAAATCTTTTACTTGAGTGATTGTGAGAAGGACCATGTCTGAGGTTCAATTCCGGAATCATTAATAAGTGCATTGGACACATTCCCTCATAGTCATGATGCATGGTCGATAGCCGGTAATTATCCGGTATCGTTGATTGAGCAACCCTTTTACTTGGTGATTATGAGAGGCGGAGTAGTGACGATCTATTGCGGCATCGTTGTTGCACGGCCAATTTCGATGTTATTCGAAATCGTTGTTAGTGTATGGGCTTGCGAGTCCCCGGAGTGGTCGGTGGCCCCTCTTAAGTGAGCAATTAACCGGGGCCAGTCACATTGGCTAAAGATCCGGGATGGGTGGCACTTAAACTTCGCAAGTCACACTGGGTTGTGCTTCCGAGACGTTGATATTTTCATCTGGAGTACATGTGTACACCTCATTCGCATGGCGTTACGTCTCATCCATTCTATTATTGCATTGCACTGCATTGCATTACATTATGACTTGATTGAGATATTGTGATGATTGGATGGTGATGACTCTGTTATGATGATGGATCATGATGATTGAATTGGATATATACATATTTCGGACTTAGTGTACTTGGGTTTAGAGGATTTACGTAGGCGATGACGAATACTTGGTTGTGATCTTATTATCTTACACTTGTTGGATTCCTTGCTATCTACTTATTTTCTGAATTGTGTTATCTATGCATGGTCGGCCGATGATGCCTACCAATACTGTGGTTTGTACTGACCTACACTTGCTGCATTCTTTTTTGAATGCAGAGTATCAGGTTGGATCTACTTCTCTGACTCGTGGCTGATCAACTCTTCAGCTTCCACTCGAGTTTTCCAGGGTGAGCATGGCATCCGTTGACTTCGAAGACTCTTCTATTACTTATGTCTTGCTTTCCATTCTGAGACATGATTCAAGACTACTTATATATTATTATTCAGACTTTAGTATTCGGATTTAGATGCTTTTGTATGACTAGACCAGATACTAGGGTGGATTTCACTTACTTTCGCACTTGTTATCATCATATTATATTGTGAGACTTACGTTTTTTTTACTTTCTTTCGCTATTTTATTTTATTATGAATGTTGTGTTAAGGGTTCACCTACGGAGGTGGGAAAGGTAGGTGCCCGCATGAACTAGGCTAAAATGGGTCGTGACAAGTTGGTATCGGAAGCCCACAGGTTACCCTCTCTTAATAAAGAGCGTATTTAGTGGAGTCTCGTGGATCGGTACGATGAGCTCCATACTTATCGGTGGGAGGCTACGGGACATTTAGGAAATCTTACCCCCTTCTTTCGTTCCATCGTGCTACTTTATTCAAATTGGTATCTGGAAAGATCAAATTGGTATCTGACTCTTATCTCTTCTCTCACAGATGGTGAGGACTCAAGCTACTATGGTCCGTGGTCAGGTGCCGGAGCCCACAGCTATGACTGGCACCCAAGGGTGAGCGACAGCTAGAGGGCACGGCAGCGCGGGGGGGCTGCGGCGCCCGAGAGCCCCCGAGCGAGCTCGATGGTGGGCTAGCGACGAGAGGGTCTCCATGCTCCCAAGCTTGAGTATCGGCCCGGTAGAGAAGCGAGACCATAAAGGATGGCTTGGTCCCGACATGGTTCTGACTGAGGGTTACTTACGACCGAGGCCGTACGTGACACTTGTGGCCAAGATCCTACTTCATCTTCGATGCCCGACGGGCGGCCGCCCATGTGCCTCTCCCCGGCGGGGATTCCACGATCTAGGGTTGGGGGTGCGGACCCACGAGAAGCGAGGACCCCGCGGGGGGAACATCCCGCGCCGCGGCCTATGGATCCCTGCATTGATGTTGTACCCTCCCGTAGGGAGGATATTAGGCCCATAGATGGCGCCGTTATAGCATTGCCGATCGGGACCTAGTGGGGAGGTTAGCGAAGTTAAGAACCCTTAGGGTTCTCACAGTAGTCGTCGAGGATGCCTATGAGTTTATTCTTGATATACATGATTCTTTGCCTTTGCGTGAGGATAGTGGATACCCGTAGCGTTGATTATGTGTCCTACCGAGTTTGCGATGACGCGAAGACGTGGTGGAGGTATTTTGTGGCGTACAGGCCTGATGGTTCTCCTCCTTTGACTTGGACTCAGTCTCAAGGCCTTCCTTTAGAAGTATGTGTCCGTCATGAGAGAGCTCGCGTAGGGAGCAATTTTTACCTTAAGCGAGAGGTATCCATGTCCTTGTAGTCTTATGTGACCTGTTTTCTTTACTTGGCCCGATATTCTACTCCATTGATCCCTACTAAGGCTGATAGGATCAGACGATTTGTAGGAGGACTAGTGGCTCTCTACAGATTCCATGTCTTCAGATGGAATCTATGGGGGCTTCCTTCCAGTCCATTATTGAGGATGCTTTTATGGTTGAGGGCGCCAAGGCTCGTACTTTTAATGGTAGTGACAAGAGGCCACGTCAGACTAGCAGTTTTAGGGGTTCTAGTACGAGAGGCGCCGGTCAGTTTTCGAGGCCACCTCAGAGCTATTACGGTGAGTCGTCCGTGCATTCGGTATTACGAAGCTCACTGGCCAGTGAACACCGCCTAGACGGAGAGCTCCCGGATAGTTCGTTCTCTAGACCGATAAGCCAGGGCTGCTTGCGTTCGGTCTTGAGTTTTCGTGTTTCGACATTTAATTTCTTCTTACTTGTTTCTATGTAGAGGTTGGGCATGTTGCCGGGAGATGTCCCAGACTTAGGCCAGGATTATCGGCCGTAGGGACTGCGCGCTGTCATCCGGTGGCGGGAGGACTTCTCGTATAGGCGGTGCTTTCGGTCGGGCCGCGGTACTTCCCGGTGGTTCTAGAGGTGGGCTCTAGCCGCTAGAGGTGGTACTCGAGTGCGAGAGGAGGATCTGGGATTTGGGCGTGGTAGAGCCCGTTTTACTCGTTGTCGTAGGCACGAGGTAGAGGCCTCGGATCTTTGTGATCTCGAAATTCATTTGTCCACCATAGAGCGACGTATATTTGATCTGGATCCATTTGTTAGTATATATCTGCATTTCATCCGTTGGTTAGAATATTTCTATGATAGCATAGATATACTGTTTCGTATATCTACTCCGGTCACTGGTCCTTGGTAGTTGATCGAGTCTCACCGTCTTATTTATTTACTTTTATGGGGTATGACACCTGGGTAGATTTGATGATTACGGATATAGTGAACTTTGATATTATATTGGGTATGTCTGGCTTCATCCTTATCATGCGATCTTAGACTATCGCGCCGCTGATAGTCAGCTTTAGCCATGCCGGGACATCCCTAAGAACTAGTGGAGAGGTACTCACAGATCTACGCTCAGAAAGAACATTATTCCTTCCTTCGGGCAAAGAAGTTAGTAAGTAAGGGGTGTTTAGCGTATTTGGCACATGTTCGTGATACGATTGTTGCATCTATCCCTTGAGTCTATTTACATTGTGAGCGAGTTCACGGAGGTATTTCAGATTAGATTCTTGAGAGTATGCCAGGATCGGGACATTGATTTACGTATCGATGTGGACCGGATACTCGTCCGATTTCCATCCATACGGATGTGCCTGCTTGGGGATTGAAGAGCTTAAGGAACAATTGTAGGATTTATTGAGCAAGGGGTTCATTAGGCCGAGCGTCTCTCCTTGGAGTGCTCCAGTGTTATTTGTGAAGAAGAAAAATGGGACCATGAGGATGTGTATTGATTACCGCAGGTTGAACGAGTCCTTTATCCGGAGATAATTGCCTTATGCCTCGTATTGATGATCTATTTGACCCCCAGCTTCGGGGTGCTTCGATGTTTTTAAGATTGATTTGCGTTACGCTATCACGAGTTGAAGATTAGGGTGGAGGATATTAAAACAACATTTCGAATGAGATGGCCACTATGAGTTTCTAGTGATGTCTTTCGGGCTTACATCAATTTGCATTTATGACAGCCTTCGAGAAATGGCATCTTTAAGCGATTCCTTGATTAACATAATTTTGTTTATTGATGACATCTTGGTATATTCCAAGAGTAGAGTGGAGCATGAGAGCCATCTTCGTACTGTCCTTGGGTTGTTGAAGAAACATAACCTATTTGCGAAATTTTTTAAGTGTGAGTTCTGGTTAGAGTCTGCGGCATTCTTGGGTCATGTGGTGTCCAAGAGGAATTATGGTTTACCCACGAAGATTGAAATTTGTGAGGGGGTTGGGCGGGCCCGCTACGTTCTTCGGGATTCGTAGTTTTGTGGGTTTGCCGATTATTATCGTCACTTTGTGAAGTGTTTCTTCTTATTGCTTTGTCTTGACCGGATTGACTCAAAAGGATGTTCTCTTCCGGTGGACGGATGATTGTGAGGAGATTCAAAAAGCTCGAAGCAACGACCACGGCCCGTCCTAGCCCTTGTGGAGGAAAGGACTTGGCGGTCTATTGTGATGCTTTTCGTATGGTTTTGGGTGCGGTGTTGATGCGAAGGGTAGAGTGATAGCTTATGCTTCTCGTCGGTTGAAAGTTCGAAGAATTACCCTACCGCTGATTTGGAGTTGTTGGCCGTAGTCTTTCACCTTGAAGCTTTGGAGCGGTACTTATACGGTGTCCGTTGTGAGATTTTTTGTCACGGACCCAACCCGTGGAGCGGCGACTAGTGCCCGGCGCAGGCACCGTACATTCGTAACCAAAATCGGCATACAAATGACTTATACATATACAAAGGTCATACATAGTCTCAGATTGTCACATATACAAATACATATATATCACAGAAGCCAGCAAGGCTATCATAAAGCACGGCGTCCCAAAATATATACAGACGCAAGCCGACAAGGCTGCCACGGCGAATGGGACAGTCAAGCACAAATCATACAAACATAGCGAACGGTAATATGCCTGACCAGCATAGATGTCTACGGACCTGCGAAGAACAACGAGAATCATATGACGGGACGGGGCCCCGCCGTACTTACGAATAAATATATACATATGCAACGAAAGAGTATATACCAAAATATAGGCTCCGAACAAGGGAGCACTCCAATGCAGAATAAGGTGTCCTAGGGCGGCGGATCACCCGAAATGGTGTACGCTTATGGCGTATGAAACGACCCCGAAGAAAGGGGGTCGATACGGAATATGCGAGTATGCAAGCAAGAAATACGGTAAATAGAATCGTAATCGGCGAAGTACGGTTAGTACGATATATTGTGATACTTGAGTATGGGTTTGGGTGCGGTGTTAATGCGGGGAGGGTAGAGTGATAGGTTATGCTTCTAGTCGGTTAAAAGTTCATGACAAGAATTACCCCTACCCATGATTTGGAGTTGTTGGCCGTAGTCTTCGCTTTGAAGCTTTGGAGGCCTTACTTATGCGGTGTCTATTGTGGTTTACCATTCCGGAAGGCTTGTGGGTGGATGGAGCTCCTCGAAGTTATGACATCTGTTGTATCATCCGGGAAAGTCAATGTAGTAGGCGATACCTTGAGTCGCAAGGCGGTAATTATGGGGAGTTCGCTCGATTGATTGTTTTCGAGCGTCACATTTGGCCATGAAGGTTCGGACTGCGGCAACCAATTTGCATCCCGTCTTGATATTTCAACCCGGCGAGGATTTTGTTACACCCAAGTATCTTCGAGAAAGAACTTATCAAATTTGAAACATAAGTACATTGAGTTATGGTTAAGTAAAACCACTTTGGAATATAAGGAGCAAGTATTATGTATATTTAATGAGTGAAGGATGTCTATATGGAAGGTTTTATAAGGAAATGAGTGGAAGAAATGGAGTAGTACGACTTTGGAGAAAGGATGGTTAATGTTTTGGGCACAAATTTTGGTCCAAATTGAGGGATGAATATCTCTTAGCATATGAAGTGTTTTGAAGTGGAAACAAAGCTAAAATGAAGTTCGTCAAGTCTAGTTTCCAATGCAACAAGCTATTTGGTTGATAGGGCAATCGGAGTAGAGAATTATGGACGTTACAGGTTGGTGATAAAGCGGAAACGCGATGCTACGATGAAATTGCACTCTGATGACTCGACACGAATTGGGAATTTTAATATAAAGGGTAATAACCCCTCTTTTTTCATCGGATTTGCACAGAAAATTCCGGAAAAATAGTTGAGGGTGTGAGAATATCAAAAAAATGAGCAATTTTCGAAAGCGACGGAATATTAGTTTAGGTCCCGATAGCGCGATGGTGATTGTAGTCTTGTTTTGTGGTGGATTTTGACATGGGGGATATCGAGTGATATTGCTACTTCAACAATAGTAGAATATGAATCTTTCTCTTTTGGTATTATTTAAGGCTTATTCTCGAGACAAAGTCGTTAAATAATTGTGTAGTAAGTTGGTTATTTATGGAAGTTGGAAAACAGCGTGTGTCGTTTTATGTTATATATTGGTGTTGGAAATGATGTTATTGATGTAGTGAACATTTTGTCGTTATTTGCTGTCGTTACATTAGATTCCAAAGTAGTATATAAATGGGAGATGTCGCCCAATTTTCAAATAGATATAAAATAGTTTAACTTGAGAGCTTAGCAATAAATATACTAATACGAGTCTAACGATTGTGTGAATCCTCTTAAATGTAGACTTGCGAGCTCGGACGCTAAGTGTAGATAATTGGAGGCTGAACAGTTATGTAAAGGCTAAACCTTTCTTTCTAATGGCATGATTCTTTTGTTATAAATCTTTGTACGATATTCATAATATCCTTGCTTCCGCAAATGCTAGAAGTCTATGAATCTCATTCTTAAAGGCTTTTTATGATCTTGACAACTATGTTTTCTATGATGAACATGATGATGATGATTGTTCTTTCTAGAAATTCCAAAGCTTATGATTTTAATGGGCAAGATGAGATTACCGAGCTTATTTCATGATTAGTTCTTGATTCTCGAATCTTATTGACATTATTGATTTCACCTTACGATAATCATTGATCCTTCTAGGTGAGATATAGTGATAATTGTTCTATAATATTAATTATGATGTTGATTTCATTAAAGTGATAACTTTTTTTTATGTGTATGTATGTATGTTATGCATCCGTATATGATATATATTTATATGTACATATGGGCGGGTAAGATGACCAGAGTCGCATAGGGTCGGGATATCGTGACACGGGATCCCTGAAAAGGGATGGGATAATGGATCGGGTTGTTGGCCGCAATATATATGCAAGATGATGATACGCTATATGGATCGATAATACACATGCAAGTAGCAATATGAATATATTTATTATCGCGCCGCACATTCGTAGCACTATTATATATATATGTGCATACGAGGAAAGGTTTTTTTCAAAAGAAAGCTAAACATGCACGGTATCCGCCTTATGAGGCAATCAAATAGATTGATCTCTTTTATATTACTTTATCTTCATACGTTATGTTATATTATTTTCCATATTGGGTATCTCTTGTATGTTATTCATGCCACTTACATACTGGGCATATCATTGCTCGTGCGACGTCCCTTCCGTGCGGACGTCGCGTTCATGCCGCCATGTGTAGATAGACAAGACGAGGATCCTTCATCGTAGGTTGCTTTCAAGTATTGGTCTCGATGGTGGCTCCACTTCTTCTGGAGCGCCGCTGAGTACTCGGGACGTCTATATATATATGTATGATTTTTGTTAAGGGTACATCGGGGGCCCTGTCCTGACTTATATACCTCAGTCATGTTCGGTGAGGAGCTTTGCGTACGAGCTCGGTTGTGTATAGCTGACTTAGTCATTGTGTGGCCGTTATATTGGTATCATGGGTCCATTGTACATATATATTATGCATGATATTATGTTCATATCTAGCTCTTGATCATATTTTGTCCATTTTGAACCACCCCGAAGGATGTAAGTTATAAATGGTTCGCTCGGCTGCAGTGTCGAGCGCTAATCACGCATTACCAAGGGTGGGTGTGACAAAGTGGTATCAAAGCGGGGCTTCTGTCACAGGGTTGTCGGCATGCGTATTCGCGCAGTCCTGTTTATGGGTGTGAAGCCGGCCACATTTATAAACGGTGAGGCTGCAGAACATTTAGAATGATTGACCTTATTTTTCATCTTAGATCGTGAGAGAGAGCCAAGTCATAGGAAATGAAATTTCTTGTACTAACCCTTGATTTTAGCGGAAGAATGGTGTTGACAAAGGAAGAGGATGATGATATTGATTACGAGCAGGTAAGTCACTTTGTTGAAATTACGTCATCAAGATGCATCTTCTATGAGAATAAATTGGTCATAGTGAATGGGCGATCGTTACAAGAAAGCTTCGGGGAATAAGTTACGTATATAATTTAATGATAAGTTTCGGTTGTAAGATTTTGATTACGACGAAGTTGAAGGAAACGATACAGATAAGTAATGGAAAAAAATGGATTATAAGTCAGATATGGTAAGAATGTTGCAGGTATTATTGAAATGTATAGCCAATGAATGGAAGGGAAAGTTACCAGGGAAATATATAAGGACGATTGATAAAAGTTCAAGTATATTCCGAGTTGTGATGTATGAGGTAAGTTTCATCATCTTTGCATTTCTGTTCGAGATTGAGAGCCCTGTGAGGCTAAGGTGTGTTACGCATGTATATATTTGACTGCGAGGCATTGCATGTATTTTCCGGACAAATTGCAGAAGGTATGGATAGTAAGAAGTATAGGGGGAAACTTCTGTCGAAATTTTCTTACAATTTAAGGACCGAGGACAAGGATTTAAGAGATAACAAAGAATATACGTCTATGATTGTTACGAGTTGATTAAAGTATAGGACACGTTGATATGGGATATGACAAATTGGAGGAATTATCGCCACAAGCTGACATCGAGCACGCCCAATGGAATCAAAACCACTATTCCTAATGGGTAGCCATGAAAGTGGGCACATCACTACTTCGAAAGGATTCAAATATTGCGTTCCACCGAGAAGTGGCAATAAAATACAAACACTATAAGGTAAAAGCCGTAGTTATACCAAGTGGGGAGTATATGTACAACTATACAAATAATCGCCATGATGAGATGGCTAACGAATGGTACAAGCACGGTGGAGGAATTATGACACATGACAATGGGGCGGTCGGCTTGAAAAGTCTTTAATAAGGAGTTATGTACGTACAACTATTGCTAAGAACCATTGCAAGGACAAATCCATGAAAGTAGATAACTAAAGTACTTATAGATAGCTATGACTAAGAAGTTTTATTCAAGGAATCTTAAAATTTAGGAATGGAAGCGAGTTGTATGTGTTGATTGATGGCTTGTCATCGGGAGTTCAAAGGTTAAAATAGCATTTGCTTCATCGGAAGAGTAAGGAATCCTTTTAATCTTGAGGGAGATGCACTACGAGAATTTATCTGAATCCGTTAGAATTTCGATTGTTCTAGGTTATGTGATAAAAGGTCACGTGATGAGCGGACGTGGATCATACCGGCACTAATGCCCCCGGATCCACTTAGCACTCCAAGGTTAAGCATCTTTGGGGGCAATACTAGGAAGTAATACTATGATGGGTGACCCCGCAGTGACCCACTGTGGAAGTGTGCTAAAAGTCTTACAAATTCGGGAATGAGAGGACGTATGAGAAGCTAGGTAGCCTAAGGAAAATTGGAGTATGCGGAGTGATTGGAAACCTCAAAAGGTCGCGAAGGACATGGCGGACTAGATCGGTGGCAAGAAGTTAAGGTGCATCACAACTCTAAAATTAGGATAAGTTCGCCGAATAGTATTTGGAGATACTTTGTAAGTGATGGGTTAGAACCACATATGTATAGGTATGATATCCCACGGGTGACCGGGCCAAATTAGTATGTGTGTCCCGTTGACCGGCATTTGCTATCTGGCGGCATTAATCGAAAGGTAGAATGAAGTATTAATCGAACAGTAGAGAAGTTCAAGTAACAAATGCTACAAGGTAAGTTGATGCTATTTTCACTACGGGTTAGAATTGGAAAGTCCTAATGCCATAACGCCGGAAAAGGAAGAAAGTGAATATAGAAAGTAAAAGGATTAGAATGTCTTAAGTGTGAGGAACAAGAGAGAGAGTGAAGTTTCCAAGGGGGACGATGGGCAAGGCAAAGGACTATTTGAATGAGATTCGAAGGTAGGCATGCAAAAGGAATAAAGTGTGGTAGTATGGAAACAAAAGATGAATGTGTAGGGTTAGAGAACGGGGTATTTCGATAAGTGGGACTAAAGGATAGTAATCACGAATAGGGATGGAAAGTAAGAGAAAGAATGATCCGGCCTTGCAACGATGCTAAGAGATTTCCAGCTCTCGAGAGGTATATAAAGGGATAAATGTGTAGTCATATTGACACGGTTGCCTCGGACACGGAGGAGCTTCCTAAAAGATGGTTTAAGAATAGAACGGATTTGCGCATTTAAAGGAATATTTCATGGACTTCGGTGGTCGAAGAAGAGAGTATAATGCGGGGATTTCACGATACGAACAAGAAGTGGAAGAACACTAGAAGAACTACGATGCATAGGTGGGACGCAAATAAGTAGTCAAGGAAAATTTCGGATAAGTGAGCTAAGTGAATAAAAGGATTGATAGTTGGAAGTGGAAGCATAGCATATTAACTCTCAATAATATGTTATAGACATAAAGTGAAATCGGAAACTCGAGTAAGAAGAATTTGGTGATAATAGTTATGGAGAACGACGATAAAAGGGACTAAACACTCCATATGTTTTGATGGCAAATCTAACCCGTCAATTCGAAATGGTACCATAAAAGTAGAAGTTGAAAGGCCTTAGCATTGCATCGAAATGCAAAAGACTAGCAAAAGAAAATAAGTCAAGCTATACGACGAGAGAACTGTTAGCAACCGAGTTGGAAATCATTAGGTTGGCCAATGACTTGGGAGTTATTAAGTGTAAGAACACCCTTAAAAAAAGGGGGGGAAGAGCCGTATCTAATTCTGAAAGGAGGTGTAGATTGTCAAAAGTCCAAAGAATTAGGATGTTAGGCCAAGACTAGGGACACAATGGCCTATCAAGAATGTATGCTAAGAGGGAGCGAAGTAAATGAATTAATGATAAGCAAACCACAAGGTGTATGAAAAAAAAAAAGAATTACGATGGATTAAGAAATACTTCATGCGGACGTGAGATATGATTTCCAGGCCCGGCATATTCCAAAGAGTAATAAATAAAGGGAGAGAGGTCTTTAAAATAATTTCACAGAACGATGGAAAGGGTGACGAACACAAAAGGCGCAGCAGCCGGGAGCTACCCATTAGTAGGGAGACAAGGACGGAAAAAATGGCATGATTACCAGAGTACATGCAAGACGACGAGCGATTATGGCATGATAAATCAAGACTACGATAAAGGAAACAGAACGAGCGCAGGATACGAGTTGATACCTGATTATGTACATAAGAACAAAGAGGTAATGAAGTCCATAGATGAGTCCAATGAAAGAGTTAAGAGAGAACGGGAAGAAACTGATCAATGTATAGCATAAATTGGAGTTGTCGGCTATAGTCTTCGCTTGGCGCTTTGAGGCACTACTTATGCGGTGTGCATTGTGAGGTTTTTACCGAACCGTATCCTTCAGCATATGTTACCCCGTAGAGATCTTAATTCCGGTTTACCGTCGGGGACGGAGCTCCCGAAGGATTATGACAACGTATCATCGAGGCTCAACGTGTGATGCCTTGATTTAAGGCATGGGGAGTTTAGCTCGATTGATTGTTTCAAGCGTCTCGTTGGCCATGAAGGTTCCGCTCGGCCAAACGCTTATTCCGTTCTAGATATTTCGTCCCGGGCATTTTTTGTTACACCCCGTATCAAGCACTTATCAAATTTGAAACATAAGTACGTTGAGTTATGGACAAGTAAAACCACTTTGGAATATAAGGAGCAAGCAGTATTAAGTATATTTAATGAGTGAAGAATGTATATAAGGTATACTGGAAGGTTTTATAAGGAAATGATTGGAAGAAATGGAGTAGTACGACTTTGCAGAAAGGATGGTTAATGTTCTGTGTGAAAATTTTGGTCCAAATTGAGGGATGAATATCACTTAGCATATGAATGTTTGAAGTGAAACAAAAGCCTAAAATGAAGTTCGTCGAGTCTAGTTTCCAACGCAACAAACCTCTCATCGATAGGACATTGGAGTAAAAAAGAATTATGGTCGTTACAAGTTCAGCCCCCGAAGCTGAAAAATGCGTGCTAGAGTATTGCTACGAATCGACTTGCTAAGAATCGCTAACGGTGACCGACACGAATTTGACCCTATATAAAGGGTAATTTCCTTTTTTTTTTAATCGTATTTGCCTAGAAAATTCCAGAAAACAATTGAGGGTGCGAGAATATCAAAAAAAACGAGCAATTTTTCAAGTGACGGAATATTAGTTTAGGTCCCGATAGCGCAATGCGATTGTAGCCTTATTTGCGGTGGATTTTGGCGTGGATTCAAAGAGGATATTGGGGATATTGCTACTTCAACAAGAGTAAGGTATGAATCTTTCTCTTTTGGTATTATTTAAGGCTTATTCTGGAGACAAAGTCGTTAAATAATTGTGTAGTAAGTTAGTTAGTTATGGAAGTTGGAAAACAGGCGTGTGGGCGTTTTATGGTATATATTGGTGTTGGAAATGATGTTATTGATGTTGGTATTTTTGTTGTTGTTGTTGGTTGCTACATTAGATTCCAGGCTAGGCATATAAACAGGGGAGATGCTGCCCAATTTTCACAGGATATAAATAGTTTAACTTGAGAGCTTAGCACAAATATGCTACGAGTCTAACGATTATGTGAATCCTCTTAAATGTAGACTTGCGAGCTCGGACGAATAAGTGTAGATAATTGAGGTTAAATAGGTATGTTAAGGCTAGGTCCCTTTCTTTCAAAAGGCATGATTCCTATGCTATGATTCCATATGTTTCCATAACCTTCTTACTCCAAAAGTTAGAAGTTCATGATTCTTAAAAGCTTTTTATGATACTAAAGATGAGATGTGTCTTTCTATGATGAGCATGATAATGATGATTTTAATTCTAGAAATTCCAAAGCTTATGATTTTAATGCTAAGATGAGATTACCGAGCTTATTTCATGATTTTCTTGATTCCACTCATTGTTTGATTCACCTTATAATCATTGTTCCTTCAAGGTGAGATAGAGCGATGATAATTGTTCCATAATATAAGTCGGAGGCTACCGACCTTACGTCACTCCGATAAAGTGATAACTTTTACTTGGGCTCTCATGCATGCTACTTATGTTATATATGTATATGATATATATATTTATATGAACATATGGGGTAAGGGGAAAGGTGCGGCGTTATATACGTATAGACACCTGATCATCTGGATATCGTCCCGGACACGGGATGCCCGAACGCGGGACATATAGGATAAATGGATCGGGCCGTTCGTTCCGCGACAATATATATGCAAGATGATGATATGATACATGGATCGGGCTACACGTTCTGTCACAAAGAATATAAAATATTTATGGATCGGTGCCGTACGTCCGCGAAAGACTATTATTTATTTATGAATCGGGCTGCACGTTCCGCAACCCTATTATTTATATATGCATATGAGGAATGTTTTTTCAAAAGAAAGCTAAGCATGCATGGTATGCGCCTTATGAGGCAATCAGATATATAGGTTAGTTTTATTTCATGTTATGTTCTATATTTCCTATTATGTTGTTATTCCTGCCTTACGCATTCAGTAGATCATTCGTACTGACGTCCTTTCTTGTGGATGCTGTGTTCATGCCCACAGGTGTAGATAGACAAGACGAGGATCCTTTTCATGCGCAGGTCGCCCGCATCGCTATGATTGGTGAGCACCACTTCTTCCTGGAGCGCTGCCTAGTCTGGATGTACATATGTTTGTATGATTTTTGTTCAGGGCATGTCGGGGCCCTGTCCCGCCTTGTATACTTCAGTCATGTTCATAGAGGCTTTGTAGACAGTTTCTGTGTATAGTTTCGTTATGTTCAGTCGGTTGTTATATTGGCTTCGTGGGTCCATTGGACATATATTTATACATGATATTACGTTCATATCTAGCCTTAGCCTTATTTTTGTCATTCGAGACATAGAGAATACAAGTTACAAGTGGTTCGCTTGATTTTCGTAAAGTGTTTCGGTGCCGACTCACGCCTTACCAAGGGTGGGGTGATAATTTTGGCCTCGTATAAAGGCATGTAGGTCATCTTTATTAGATCAGATCCGGGCTCATCGGTTTGAGGATGCTCCGTTGAGTAAGATCCGAGATAAGGTTTCAAGAGATGAGGCCAAGGAGGTCGTGATTGATTCTGAGGGCATTCTATGGATTAGAGGGCGCGCATGCGTTTCGTGTGTGATTTGATTCAATTGATCTTATTCGAGACCTTATAGCTCTCGCATTCCATTCATCCGAGGGCGACGAAGATGTTGCGCAGACTTGAGACAACACTATTGGTGGAGTCGGATGAAGAGACCGATAGTTGATTTTATGGCTACGTGTGAAAATTATCAACAGTAAATATGGGCACCCGCCGGCCCGATAGGGGTGCTTCCGTGAGGATGCCATTCACAAGTAAAAGGGGGGAGAAGATTACTTACGAATTTTTTCACCCTTAGCAAGTTTGATTCTATTTGGGTGATAGTGGATCGGGTTGACTAAGTCCACCACTTTATTCAGCCTGTGTTTCTATACCGCAGAGAAGTTAGCGAAGATGTATATTCGGGATATTGTGAGAGATCATACGGGGTTCCTATTTTTGTTGTAACTGATCGGGGTACTATCTTCACCTCCCACTTCGAGGGAATTTCACTGGGAGTTGGTACCGATTGATCTTAGGTCAAATGCCCTTCCATCCCCAAACCGATGGCCATTCCGAGTGGACCATTTAAATGCTCGAGGACATAAGCCGAGAGCGTGTGCCATTGACTTTGGTGGTCACCGGGATCAACATTGACCCTTGGTAGAGTTCGCGTACTAACAACGCTTATCATTCGAGTATTAGTACGGCGCCTTTGAAGCCTTATATGGTAGGCGATGTAGATCTCCGATTGGTTGGTTTGATGGGTTCAAGGTTCGACCTTAGAGCACGGATCTTTTGAGAGAGTCCCCTGATAAAGTGAGAGTTTGTCACGACCCAACCCCGTAGGCCGTGACTAGTGCCCGAGCTGGACACTCGTATGCACCTATTAACTATAATCATCCACAACTAGCATAATAAAGAACTTATAAATAAAAAGGCAAGACGTCTTCTCAAAACTGTCGCATTATATAGACGTATCATAGCAACCTGTCTCCTGGAGAGTTACAACTTTCAACAAGATATCATAGTACATAAGCTTGCATGCCATTGCTAATATAAGGGAACATCCCCGCCATACACGAGCCGACAAGGCTACCATAGCACACACCCCAAAACATATATGTTTATATCTACGCAAGCCGACAAGGCTGCAACTACACACAACATCCCAAAACATATATATATATATATATATATATATATATATATATATATATATATATATATATATATATACGCAAGCCGACAAGGCTGCCACTACGAACGGGAACGTCCCAAACATAAATCATACAGACAGAACTGAACAGTAACTATATACAAACCCACACATATGTCTACCTTAAGAGCAACAATATCATACGACGGACAGGCCCCGCCATACCCCCGGATAGACACACATATACAACCGTACCAAAAAGCTAGGTTCCCGAACAAGTGGGAGCACTCCAAGATAGCCGAGTGGGATATCCTAAGCTAGCGGATCACCAAAACGAGCGTCCGTACCGCGGGCATGAAACAGCCCCCCCGATGTAGCGGGGGTCGCACGGAATACGACCGAGCATGTAAAGCATAAAATATAATAAATGTAGATCATACCGAAATAAGGAGGTAGAAAACTAGTACAGATCTTAGAAACCACAAGGCTTACCTTTGAACATAAATCATACGTGTCAATATCATACCTGTACTCTCGTTATAGACTTAGTGACATAACTAGATAATCATATCCTTGTACACATGCATATATAACGGTCCCCGCCCCAGTTGAGGGACTCGGAATAAAATCATCATATACATGTACATATAACGTGTCCCGGTCCCTCTCTAGTGAGGGACTCGTGAATAAAGTCATCATATGCCATCCCGGCCGCCATCCCCATATCATCATATAATCATGTCATCATATCATCATATGCATATACATATACCATAGTCTGCCCTCTAACAGGGACTTGGTGAATAATGCAAATGATCTTGTACACGAAAAATATGTCCCGGTTTCGGGACTCGTTGAAAGATGTACCAAAGATGCACGAGCACAGTAGCAAGCAAGTAACCATATGCACCCAAATCATCTTTTGAGACTCAATAGACAAGTAGACTAATTAATTCTCGAGTGTCGTGATGATAACCATATTAAGTTCTCTCTAAATGTCATTACGAACTATATAAATATTTACTCTAGGATCATAGATATGTATCAAATCAATACGAGACAACTTATGAAAGTTAAGGACATTATTCATTATAGAATCATTTAGGAATAGGAACTTCTATACATCATTTACTATTCAGTCATATAAAAGACTCGAGGGCAATAGCTCGACTATCCTGAGAGTTCTAACATCAAGAAGTGAATAAGAATCATAAATCATGCCTTTAACTTGTGAATAGAATTACCCCAAAGCTCATATCATATCTTACTTACATCTAGGACATGCCAAAAGAAAGAAGGGATAGGCTTTACATACCTGTTGACGACTAATCGCAAAACCATTCGCTTTGTCGCTCTTTTTAGCCTATTTAACATAAAGGTAACGTTATCGTTAGTAACTATACTTTCTAGTTCGTAAATCCGTAGCCCATCGCTTTATAGAGCTTGTTTGTTTTTTTTTTTTTTTAAATATACATCCTTGTTTAGGGTTTTCCATTAGTTAAGGGCTTAATGAAAATCGGGCAGCATTTTCCCTATATATTCGCCTAACCCGAATTTCCAATTATTCTCCTGTTGACACAAAAATACCACCAACAGAGATATACATATAAAATTCTCACAATCCAGCCCATAACAATTCTAAATCCATTTCAACCACACAATTTCCTATAATATCAATTTTATGCATTTTCTTGCTAGCAATTTCGTCCAATCCAATTTTAATAACTCCATTACAACACTATTGACACAAGTACACCATAAAACCGTAAAATCTTACCTTAATTTTCTGAGGAATTTCTACTCTTAATTGCTCCAATTTCGCAATTTCTTCTTCCTCGATTCAATATCCAATGTTGCTATCACCTCCTTGAACTTGTACTACACTTGAAAATTAATCAAAACAAGGAACCAAATATTTTTTTCCCAACAGCCATGGCTGGCCGAAAGTTGGCAGCCATGGCAATGTTCTTTTTTTTTTTTTTTTTTTTTTTTCCCTTTGAACTAGTTTGAGCAAATGAGTTATGAATGCAAATTTGTCCTTGACACCACCATATATATATGGTTGGCCCTTGATATACACGTGCCCCTCTTTTGTGACTCATCAATATTAATTGCTTTGTTTTTTAAAAAAAAAAAAAAATGGGTGGGGCCCACAATTTAAAAATTAAATTAATTAATTAATCCCTAATCCCCACTTAATGATTTAATCATAATTAATTAGTTCCTAATCTCAAATAATATTTCCACACCAAATAAAAATTTTAAATAATTTATGTTCTAATTAAAATTGAAAATTAAAGGTTTATACTTTTTGTCCGAAAATGATTCCGCCTTTAACTTGACTCGATTTGCTTGCGAAGAATTTGACGTATAAGTATACGGGGTATAACAGAGTTATTCAGGCTAAGCTTGTGGCAGCTCAGAGTTGGCAAAAGATGTATACGGACCGGAAGGTCCGAGATTTGAAGTTTGATATTGGTGACCAGGTTCTATTGAAGGTTTCACCCATGAAGGTGTTATGAGGTTTGCAAGAGGGCAGGTTGAGCCCTGTACATTGGTCCGTTTGAGATTGTAGATTATATCGGTGATAGAGCTTATGAGTTAGCATTGCCACCAGGCTTGGCGGGAGTTCATCCAGTTTTTCATGTTTCGATGTTGAAAAAATACCATTCCGACAATATCTACATTGTCCGTTGGGATTTTATATTGCTTAACGAGAATTTGACTTATGAGGAGGAGCCTATCGCGATCTTGGATAGGCAGGTTCGAAAGTCGAGGTCAAAGGAGATTGCTTCTGTGAAGGTGCAATGGTAGCACCGTCCCGTGGAAGAGGTTACTTGGGAGACTGAGTCTGATATGTGTAGCCGATATCCCCAGTTGTTCATTGATTCAGGTATTTTCCTACTTTCCTTATTTTCTTCGCTCGAGGACGAGCAACGGTTCAATTGGTATCTCGAAGTAACAACCCCTTTGGTCATTATAGTCTTTTAACCATTTTTGCCATTCTTGAGCATTGATTAGCTCACTTTTGACCCGAGGGGACCATCGACTTGCTTCCCGAGGTGTCTAGATCGGATTCAGATAACTTTTACGAAAATATAGACTTTAAGTGAAAAATTATTGACCCAAAGTTGACTTTAGTTGAAAAAACCCTTTTTCAAAATTCCATCGATTCCGAGAGGTCTAGATGGTCGTTTAGAACTTATATGCGTAATTGGTTTGGTTCCCAATGCACTCGGATGCATTTTGGAACATGGGTTGGGAAATTAGAATTAAGGCATTGGGGGTTGACTCGGTCAACGAGACCTTCGTTGGGAATTTCAAGGCCACGGGCACGTTCGTAGCATATTTTTATATGTGTCTATGTGTATGGCATGCGAGCAGATTGCCTCGAGAATTAGTCGAAAAATTGGATCGAAAAATGAAACTTCGGTCAAGTTTCTGGTGTCTGGTGCCCGCTTTAGCAGCACCAGCACCACAGCAGCGACACCACTGGAGCGGTAACCATGTCGCCGAAGTAGTGAAGAGGATTTTGGCCTCGACCGCTGAAGCGGTACCGCTGGGGCGGTCCCAATACCGCTAAAGCAGGTGACAGGCAGTTAGTAATATTGATGAAGTGCTAAAAACCCTTAGACCCTCATTATATCCCATTTCGATATTTGAGCTTGAAGAAACTGTTCTTAAGGATATTTGGAGGAGAATCTTGGAGGTAAAACTTACTCATTTCGTTATTCTTCCTTTAAACCATTATCATGTTAGATTGCCCTTTTCCCTTAATAAACCCATGAGTGATAAGAGTTGAAAAAAGGTTTGGAAGAACATTGTTCCTAGTATTATTAATGATAAATTGGTAATGTTTATGTTAGATATTGACTAATCTAAGCTCGTTAATCATATATCTTTTACTTTTAGCATTGAATTTTGGAATTGAAGACTTAGGGTTTATACCCAATTTGGGGTTTTTGCTTAAAATAACAAATTAAACTAATCAATGAGCTAAATCAACAATTAGTGGTTGGGTTATGATTACCTAGTACTTAATTTAGTATTTTGCCTATGAATTTCCCATTTTGCCCGTGTGGGCTTGTTTGCCCGAGGTAGGTTATGGCTTACTTGAGTGATTGTGAGAAGGCCGATGTCCGACGTTCAATTCTGAAATCATTGATTGTGTAAAACTGATATTTGACAGACTCTTTTACTTGAGTGATTGTAAGATGGCCGATGTCCGATGATTTATTCCGGCATCATTGTTGCATGGCCGATTCTAATGATATCTCGAACCTGCAAGCCAGTGCATGGACTCCGCGGGTCCCCCAGGATGGTGCCGGTGAGAATTCTCCCGTTGACAAAGATTCGGGGTCCCGTCTGTTTGTTGACAAAGATCTGGGACGGGTGGCACTTAGACTTTGCGAGTCACGCTAGGTTGTGCTATCGAGACATCGATAATTTCGTTCGGAGTACATGTGTACACCTCATTTGCATGGCATTGTATTGCATTCATATCATTATTACACTGCATTGCATTATGACTTGATTGAGATGCTTGGTGATTAGATTGTGAAGACTAGATTGGATCGGATATATTCAGACTTGACATATTTGGGTTTATACGCTTACATAGGTGATGACGGATACTCAGTTGTGATTGTATTGTCTTATACTTGCTAGTTTCCTTGCTTATCTGCTTTATCATCTGAATTGTGTTAACTATGATTAGTCGGCTGATGATGCCTACCAGTACTGTTGTTTGTACTGGCCTGCACTTGCTACATTCTTTTATGAATGCAGAGCACCAGGTCGGATCCACTTCTGTGACCCGTGGCTGATCGACACTTCAACTTTCTCTCGAGCCTGTTATAGGGTGCCTTTACCTGTTTTGTTGGACTTTAAATCGGACTTGAGCCAAAACGGAACAAAAGATGGTCTTAATTACAAAAATTTTATAGTCATAGCTTGGAGGGAAGTTTTTGAGAACAAAAGGCGCCGTAATTTAGATACTTTCCAGAAAAACAATTTGGACTTCAAATTTTTTTTCGAGAAAAGAATTGGAACTGTTGGGCTAAAGGCCCAAAACTTTATGGACTAAAAATAAAGGGTAGTATACTTGGATAGATTTGAGGTGAAAATGGATTTGGACTTGGAATATTATTGACTTGTAAGCTTCTAAATAATAAAATTGGAATCACACAAAATATTTGTATTTTCCTTATATATGTATACAAATCGGATATATACTCCATATTTTCATATATACATATAAAAACCCATAGGTACTAAACCCATTTTGTTAAGACTAGAATACTAGTGACTCTACTCGGAGAAATCCCGAGTGTGTCATAGTCCGGCAACAAAGTGAGGTGAACACTTAGGCGGATTTTTCTAAACCAAAACCCCTTTTTATAAAGGGACTTCTTGCCAAATTTTTCCTCAAAATTATGATATGAATAAAATTCAATTAGAGCACCACTAATCTCGTAGTAACTTTTATGCCTTAACCCGCATAAAAGCGAACCGTAACAACCACGACCTACCCCAGTAGGATTTCAATTCCACTATACCGAGAAACTTTAGGTTACTACTCTATCATAAACTAGGAACTAACTCCCATAATCCCTCACACTTATAATAACGCTTATGTAACCTAGGAACTAACCCTTGTAGTCCCTTTGTAACGGCCTGTTTGGTCGTTATAGTTCTTTTGGCACTTTTGTCATTTCCGAGGATTGATTGGCTCACTTTTTGACCCAAGGTTGACTTTTGGGCAAAAAGACCTTTTTCAGAGTTTCGTCAATTCCGAAAGGTCCGGATGGTTGTTTAGAACCTATATGTATATTTGATTCGGTTCCCAATGCATTGTGGTGCATTTGGGACTTTGGATGGGAATTGGGAAGTAGGCATCGGTGGTTGACTCGGTCAACAAGACATCCGTTGGAAATTTCTAGACCATGAGTGCATTTGAAAGATATTTTTTTTTTATGGGTTTAGGTGGTCAAGTTGAGAGCAAATGGCCTCGGGAATAACCTAGAATTTCGATTGAAGACTTAGAAAATTTATGGGGCCTCGGTGTCTGATGCCCGCAACGGCGGCACCAGAGCCGCCCCAGTGGCACCGCCACGGCGGAGTGATGACTGCTAGGGCGGTCATGTGTGATAGTGGCTATACCACTGCAGCAGTGTCCCAGCCACCGTAGCAGCACCGTTGTAGCGGCACTTTATCCGCCGTGACCGTCACGGGTAGGGATATTTCATTAAATGTGTCTTAAATAAGTCTTAGACCCTCATTATTTCATAGCTCGATATTGGAGCTTGGGAAATTTGTTCTTGGAGACAAATTGAGGAAATTTTTGGAGGTAAAACTTTGTCTAATCCTTTACTCCTCTCTAATCACTATCATCCTAGATTTTTCCTTCCCTTTTCAATCCCTTAGAAATGGAATTTGAAGGAGGATTTTGAGAGACTTTTCCCTAGGGTTATACTTGATAAATTGATGATGTTGATAATAAAATGTGATGAATCTAAGCTTAGTAATCCCATATCTTGACTTTTAACATTGAATTTTGGATTTAGAGAATTAGGGTTCATACCTAATTTGGGGATTTTTACTTGAAATCAGATTTAGACCAATTCTTGAGTTAAATCAACAATTAATGGTTAGGTTATGATCATCTTGGAATTAATTTGGTATTTTGCCTCTGAATTTCTCGTTTTGCTCTTATAGGCCTGTTTTTTCAATTTCTAGTGTTAAAATGGACCTAATTGATATCATAGCAATATTAGTATCATTCTTCATGATTGCTTAGACTACTTTGGTTCTGAGGTTCAGAGAAAGGGAAAGGCAAAAGAGTGACTTGTTGGTGTTGCGATTTGGCAGTCCATGTAGGTTATGGTTTACCTCCAGTGAGACCATGCATAGCAAATCACATATTTAGAATGTAATGTCGGAGACAGCATACGAACCTTCGGGTATGAAGTTGGGTTGGATATTACCGTAGGTTGGGCCCTGTTGTGTGTTGGGACTAGCCACGCTGTTATGTGTGTTTATTGTTCCATTTGATGATTGACGCTACGAGTAGCGATAGATATCCAAATCTATGTTAATGTCATGATTGAGATATGATGGTATACCATGTTGGTATTTGCATTATGACGCATTATTGACGTACCCGTTGCTATTACTAGTAATATTGATATATTGTTGGCATACCACTGTTGGTATTATGATATGATTCATTATTGGCGTACCCCCTTGTGGTACTTGTGATATTGAACTTGGTTGTTGATACTTGATGTACGCATTGCACGCATTCTCACACATTCATGCTGCATGGCTGATACCCGATGATGATCAGTATCGTTGATTGAGTAAACTGATATACAAATTCTGGAAGATCCATTCCAAAATCATTGATTATATGAAACTGATATTTGATAAACTCTTTTACTTGAGTGATTGTGAGAAGGCCGATGTTCGAGGTTCAATTCCGGAATTGTTGATATGTGCATTGCCTGCATTCCTTTATATTCATGATGCATGGTCGATGGTCGGTAATTATCCGGTATCGTTGACGGATCAACTCTTTACTCGAGTGATTGTGAGAGGCCGATGACTGTTGATCTATGCCGGCATCATTGTTCCATGGCTGATTCCGACGTTATCCCAAAGTGCATGGAGTCCGCGAATCCCCTAGAGTGGTGCCGGTGAGACTCTCCCTGTGAGCAATTAGCCAGGGTCCCGTCTGTCTGTTGGGTAAAGATCCAGGACGAGTGGCACTTAGACTTCATGAGTCATGCTGAGTTGTGCTATCGAGACGTCGATATTTTCGTCCGACGTACATGTGTACGCTTTTTTTCATGGCATTACATCTCATCCTTTTCATTATTGTATTACATTGCATTGACTTGATTGTGATTCACGGTGATTAAATTGGATATATATATATATTTCGGACTTGGTGTACTTAGGTTTAGAGGGTTGACGTAGGCGATGATGAACACTTAATTATGATCTTATTATCTTCTACTTGTTGGATTCCTTGCTATCTGCTTATTTTCTGAATTGTGTTATCTATGCTTGGTCGGGCGATGATGCCTACCAGTACAGTTGATTGTACTGACCTGCACTTGCTGCATTCCTTTATGAATGCCGAGTATTTGGTTGGATCTACCTCTCTGACTTATGGCTGATCGACTCCTAAGCTTCTACTTGAGTTTTCCAGGGTGAGCACGGCGTCTTTTGACCTCGAAGACTCTTCTAATATTTATGTCTTACTTTTCATTCAAGACATGATTTGAGACTATTTATGTATTATTATTCAGGCCTTAGCATTCGAATTTAGATGCTCTTATATGACCAGACCAGATACTGGGATGGATTCACTTACTTCCGCACTTATCTTATTATATTATATTATGAGACTTATGTCATTTTACTTCTTCCGTTATTATTTTTATTGACTGTGAATGTTGAGTTAAGGGTTCGCCTACCAAGACGGGAAAGGTAGGTACCCACATGACCTAGGCTAAAATGGGTCGTGACAAGTTGGTATCAGAGCCCTAGGTTACCCAGTCTTTAATACAAGAGCGTGTTTAGTAGTCTCGTGGATCGGTATGATGAGCTCCGTACCTATCTACGAGAGGCTATAAGATATTTAGGAAACCTCACTTTCTTTCTTTCCGTCGTGCTACTTTATTCAAATTGGTATCTAGAAGGATCAAATTAGTATCTGTGTCCCTGTTGAGAAAGCATGTAGCAGACCCGTCATTGATTGTCCTGACTGCTATCATGACAGTAAATGATAGTTTTACTTACGAAGAATTCCTAGTGAAAATCCTTGATCGTCACATTTGCAGGTTGAGAATGAAAGAAGTTGCTTCAGTGAAAGTCTTTTAGAGGAGTCAAAAAGTTGAGGAGGCTACATGGGAAGCCGAAGAGGACATGAAGCCCATATCCCCACCTCTTTGAAGAGTCAGTAGAAAATGTTGAAGGTAATTTACCTTCCCATTCAGATTTTATTCCATAGTCTCTATGACTTTCCAAAGATAGAGTCGATTCGCAGTCACTCGCCCGCTCATTCGGGCCGCCGTAGTTATTCGCTCACAAACTTTTCAGTTCGCATTCCTTTCCCCGCATTTATTTGTTCATAGCAGTAGTGTACACATGTTCCCGTCAGTTTAGTGAGCCAGATCCCATCATTCGAGGATGAATGATCCCAAGGGGAAGATATTTGTAACAACCTGTTTGGTCGTTATGGCTCTTTTGGCAGTTTCGCCACTTTCGAGTATTGATTGACTCACTTTTGACTCGAGGTTAACTTTTGAATGAACGGACCTTTTTCAGAGTTTCGCCGACTCCGAGAGGTCTGAATGATTATTTAGAACTGCTATGAATGATTGGTTTGGTTCCCAACGCATTTTGGGGCATCTCAGGACTTGGATGGGAAATGGGAAGTAGGCACCGGTGGTTGACTCGGTCAATAAGACCTCCATTGGGAATTTTGAGACCACGAGTGCGTTCGTAGCATATTATTTTATGGGTTTAGGTAGTCGGATTGTGAGCAGATAGCCTCGGAAATAACCCAAAAATTGGATTAAAGACTTAGAGAAATTAAAAAATTCTAGTGTTTAATGCTCGCAATGGCGGCACCAAAGCCGCCTCAGGGGCACTGCTATGGTAGTGTGATGACCGCTGGGGCAGTGATAGGCAATATAGGCCATACTGCTATGGCGGTATCCCCGCAGCCATAGTGGCACCGCTGTGCGGCACTCTCTCTGCCATGGCGGTCACGGGCAGGGGAATTTCATTAAATGTGTCTTAAAATAAGACTTAGACCCTCATTATGTCATATCTCGATATTAGAGCTTGGGAAGGCTGCTCTTGGGGGATAAATTGAAGAGTTTCTTGGAGGTAAAGCTTGGTCTAATCACTTACTTTTCTTGAATCATTATCATCTTAGAATCATCCCTTCTCTTTTCAATCCCTTAAAGTAGAATTTGAAGAAGGGTTTTGGGAGACTTCTCCCTAGGGTTATAATTGATAAAATTGATGATGGTAATACTAAAATGTGATGAATCTAAGCTTAGTTGTCACGACCCCTCTACGGGCCATAACGGGTATCCGGGGCTAACCACCGAACACTGCTTCTTCTGTTACTCATCCGCTCCCATTCATAATATATGCTCATAATCATAGAAACTATCATCATTTGAAACATATTAACTTTTATAAACATAAGCCCTTATATATATATATATATAATATATATATATATATATATATATATATATATATATATATATATATGTACATGAAAGATCGTGAGACCATACTACCCACATCGCGCATCTACGAGCCTCTACTAAAGTACTAGACATATGGACGGGACGGGACCCCGTCATGCCCAAAATATATGTACACAAAAATACTGCCTCAAAATATCACCTCCGGAATAAAGGAGGGCTCCTGTAACCGCTCGATAGCTACTATGGATCCGCACCGTCTCCTTGTTTACTCGTGGGTATGAACACGCGTCAAAGAGAAAGGACGCGCACGAACATTGTACTGAGTATGTAAGGCATAAACAATAATAAGACATCAATGAAATAAGGGAGCATCAAATGAGGAGCAATTTGTGACTGACTGAATCATAAAAAAAAAGATAATGCATGCTGGCTTATTCTCATAATCATCATCATATCATACATGCATAAATGTATAAGCTGCCCGACCATATAGGTACGGTGTGATCATCAATAACATTAGCCCGCGTCCAGGCCTCCGGCGTCCGGGGTACCATCTCATGCCGCCTACTAGTGGTGTCTGCCCATGCCATCTGGCCATCGTGTATAGCTACCCGCCTTGGCGGTGACTGCCCGGCCATATAGGGGCGGTGTAATATCATCATATGCTCATCATAATATATTTATCATAATATGCTCATCATAATATACTTATCATAACTCACCATAATGCATGCATAGAGACTCATGGACAATCATATTTTATCGGGGTGACATAAGGTCGTGGACCCCCGATTTCATTATGGAGCATTCATAAGCATTCTGCCTCACCTTGAAGGAACTAGCATAAGGTGAGTGTATATAATGACCAACATCAATAGATTATAAATAGTATCATTAGCTTTAAATGAATATCATATCATGGACTCTTGAATCTTTAGACTTAAGCTTATCATCATCATTATCGTACTCATCGTATATCTCTTGTCTCATATAGCTATTCATGAACAAGGACTCATAGTTTTCTTGAGGATAGGAAATTCATGATGAAGGAGGAAATTCATTCCATAAGATTCATGCCTTAGAAATAGAGGACTAGCCTCACATACCTTTGTCGTTTAATTCTTCTATCGCTTTCTTGTTCTCCTTTGATGCACACGCTTTACCTTCAAGAGAATTTTTATCGACATTGGCTACACACTTATAAGAACGGGCTTACTAAAGCTACAGAAAATTGGGCAGCATTTCCTTTGTTTATATGACTTCCTCCATATTCCATATCAACTCCCAAACATTTATAACAACCATCACAATATCATAAACAACAATCATCATTCAATTGCATTGCCCACATTTCACAATTTCACTCCAAATTCTCCATAATCATGATCAAGGTTCACTATCACGTTCTTTCTCAAACAATACTTATTCCATGTTCTAAATGTCATTTATAATGTATTTATAATCTCAACATACCCGTTTTCATGATTCATTCCAACTACATTAACAATGATACTATTCACACATTTATGACCCATTTTCCATACTCTTCTACAATCCAAGTGTTTCAACTTATCAATACTTCAAACAACATGGAAAGATCATGAAACTCACCTTAGATGATGGAGGAATAAGCCTTGAATGGTAATACACCTCTTGCACCAAAACTCTATTTCACTTCTCTTGGGATTTCTTGACTTAAATGGCTTTAATGGGTTTCACACTCTTGATTCTTCAATTCTTGTTGTTGACATCAATCTCCTTTATTTTCTTGTGGATGAAGAGTCGAGAGAATATTCTAGAGGTTTTAGAGTTTGAAGAGTGTGTGGGAATGAAATGAAAAATGAAATGATTACATTTAAAGACTTGTCCATTTCAATTAATTCACAACTCTTCCAGATCCGTGGAACATACAGTTAGGCTGATATTTTTACTGCCGTATGTTTGGCCAGTAGAGCCACCATCTCTGCTGGAGACATGCCTTCCACGGGCTAACATTCCATAGACATCCGTGGAACATGGTCGTATAATGCTAGTGATTCCGAAATCATTTTCGTTGACTCGTTTGATCTCCGATCCTTATAGAACCTTCTTAATACTTGTTTAACACCTCAATACCATTCTAAGGGATGTCATAACTCTTCTCCAAAACATCATTAGAACGTTATTAACTCGATACTCGTAATTCTTGTCCGACACACAACATATGATTTGCTTTCCTTGGCAACTTCCTTCACTTACTTCGAATGTCTTTGAAAATCTTAATTAGGACCATCAAATACATTTTCTTATTTATCAAAACATCGTATGTGTCGTGCCCTTCATTTGCCTATTCACTGTACGTTAATGGAAAATTTTTCGAGGTGTAACATTCTTCCTCCCCCTTTTGGAACATTCGTCGTCGAATGTTAAATCGTTAAAGAATTCTAGAAAAATTTCGCCGAGTCTCCCCCCGTAATACAAGACTACCATCCTATCACAACAACCCATAATAACATTGCCTCATAGGGCCACAACACAATAGCAATATAAATTGGCCACACACGACCCATATGCATAAAAGAAAAACATACATACCTCATAATCTCGATGTCTCATCATAGATCTCTTTCGGGGACTGAAATAAATGCGGATATGTGGATTTCATCTTCTCTTTCGCTTCCCAAGTCAATTCTTCTTGGTTGTTATTCCGCCACAAGACTTTAACTGAGGCTACTGTCACACCCCAACTTGATAGGGCATGATGGGCACCCGACCCTTACTTAGGGCCGAGCGAACCCGCTGATTCTCGTTATACCATAATCCTTGAAATGAATGCATAATGAAGGCTTTTTCAAAGTGCCTTTCTCAAACCAAGTAAAATTTGTAATCATATAGTAATGCATAATGATACAATAGAGCGCTTTACTTCGTAGGATACGTGACTCGTTCGCAAAGAACATCAATCAAAATGCCATAGCATAGATACTCCGACTCGGCAACACCACTCCAGAATTCGCCAACTGGGACATCTTCTAACAATATCCTCTACTCACACACGCATGCGAAAGCATGCCCCCCGAAGACATAATGTCACACCGTAAAGTGTCACACCCCGACCTTACTAGGGTGTGATGGGCACCCGACCCTCCCGAGTCGAGCGAACCCTTAACGTTCGCGCTACTAAAACTGCCATTTCAAAAATTTTAAAACAACATGAAACCTTTCAAAATAGAAATCACCGAACCTTTAGTCAATCACGTAATTTTTATCAACCAACAACATCCGAAAATACACACCCTTTAACATCTATAATCGATTTCGCGCTCCTCGACACTCTAGCCGCAGGACAACGTCTCGCAAAGTCTCTAGGATATACAAATACCATGACATAAATGCCCGACTCGGCAACACTCCGAACCGAAATGGAGCTCGCCAATCCCGCGGAAACAACTCCTAGCAAAGTCTTCTCTTCATCCGGGTGTACTGCGTGGCATGAAAACGCGAGCCCCCGAAGAAGGAGGGTCGATACGGGATATGTACCGAGTATGTAAAGCGATTACAAATAACAACCAGCGCTCAATTTAGAAGAAAAGAAATCACAATCAAGCTCATTACCTGCGGCCCTCGGCCGGAGGAAATATAAATGTATACATGGGGTCCTAGAACAATCCTTAAGTAAATAATACAAATGAACACACATTCCTTAAGCAAAGGATGCAACCTAACCCGTGTGTCGCCTCCGACATACCAATGAAATAGTCCCCCGGACGGCCGCCGGCGCAATAATAATGATGGCCCCTTCGGGCATTGCCGCTTCCGGCATAATGATAATGATGATAATAATAATAATAATAATAATAATAATAATAATAATAATAATAATAATAATAATAATAGTAATAATAATAATAATAATCCCCTTCGGGTGTGCCGGTCCAGCATACGTCTATCCTGGCCCCATCGGACATGCCGGCCCCGTAAAATGATGGCCCCTTCGGCATGCCGGTCCGACATACGTCTATCCCGGCCCCATCGGACATGCGGCCCCGGCATCCTAGCCCCTTCGGGCATGCCACTCGTGACATACGGCTATCCGGCCCCATCGGACATGCCACTCGTGACATACTACTAATCCTAGCCCCTTCGGGCATAATGATAATAATAATGAGATATCGCACCCCCTTCGGAGTGGTTTTGAAAAGTTTAAATAATAAAATCTCACACCCCCATCGGAGTGGTTTTGTACGCACCCCCTTCGGAGTGGTTTTAGAAAAGCCTTAGAAAATAATATATCACACCCCTTCGGAGTGGTTGTAGGAAAGCTTTAGAAAATAATATATCACCCCCCCTTCGGAGTGGTTTTAAGAAAGCTTTAGAAAATAATATATCACACCCCCTTCGGAGTGGTTTTAGAAAATCGGACTTTATACTTTCTTTAGCTCTTTAGTGTAAAACAAGTTTCAAGGTGATTCGGTTACACTTATGCAAGTTATAGATGTTTGAACATTTTTCTCAACAAGAGGTAAGGAATCTAATTCAATTACATTGAATGAATAGCACTCAATTTCAAACTCGGATTTCCATGAACAGAATAACCCCCGAGGCTCAAATCCAAACTTAGTACCCCTAGGACATGCCAAAAGAAGGAAAGGGACAGCTTTACATACCTTTTCCGCTTCTTAAGCTTCTCCAAATTCGAATCCCGTTTTCTCCAAAATCTACAAATGGTCATGTTTACCAATTGTGAGTTATAGCTTCCAAGAGTTCAACTTAAATTCATGTTTGTCTACCGAAATTTCGGCAAACATTTCCCCTATACATATAGCATCCCCGAGAATCTAACTCGGCAAATTGTAATCAATCAACAATCCGGGAATGCAACCCGGCCAAACCAACAATCATAACAACAATATCAATACTCAACTCACAACATGTTCAAGACATTCTAACCCAAATCTTCCAATTGCCATAAGAACTCCAACAATACATTTATTTCTTTCAAACTCATAAATTATGTCAACAATCCGCATGCTAACGATCATCATTCTCATGCACACAAGAATTTATTTTAAAATCATATTGCTCTCCAAAACAGCCCGCAACATTTCCGACTTCCATTTGAGTCGTCAAACCTTCATTTTCACCACATAATCTACAACAATCAACAACCAAAATACTATATAAAATGAGTTCATTATATTTTTCTAAAATCAGCCCCTACACGGCCCAAGTTCCAAGCTACATAATTCCATGAATTCCGTTCATTTTTACATGCCAAACATATGCAACCATCCATAACAACATCAACCAACACTAAATGAATTTAGTTCTACACGTTTATACTACACTACATATATTCGGCTACAACATAATACACCAAAATCTCATGAATTCCATTCATCTCCACACTCTACAACACACAAACCATGCATAGTATATGAAAGAGAGATGGAATCCTTACCTTTTTCCTCCAACTTCTTTACTTGTCCCAAATGCGAAAACGATGAAACCAACGGTTTATCTTCCGAGATAATTATACCACGTCGAAGAGCGTCTTGAACTTAATAAGAATACAAGAGAATTACAATTTTTGGACCAAGATTGAAGGCTAGGAATTTTTTTTCTCTTTCCTTTTCTCTTCTCTTTCTCTTGGCTGTTTTCCTCTCTTCTTTTTTTTTGCTGAATTTTCTGGAAAGTTTTGGAACTGTTTTTGCTGAAAAAATAAGGTTCTGTCCCTTTTAAAAACTGCCAACGTCGGGTTACTGTAGCTACAGTACTGTAGCGGTACTGTAGCGGTACCGCGGGATTACTGTTCCTGCGTCGATAGTTCAGTTTGTAACGTCTATAATTCTCTACTCCGATGTCCTATCAATGAACGGTTTGTTGCATTACAAACTAGACTCGACGAACTTCATTTTAGGCTTTTAAAACACCTTAAAACTCCACATATACTATGAGATATGCGCCTCCATAGTTGACTTAAAAATTCGCCCAGCATTTCCCAAATTTTCGTCGAACTTATTTTCTTCAATTTACTCGATCTCGAAATATTCCAACGCACAAAATGCGGGATATAACATCCTTCCCCCTTTAGAACATTCGTCCTCGAATGTTCAACTAACGTATAGGGGCTTAAGAATCTCGATTTAAACTTTTCCTTCTTGTCATCCCCTTTACTCGACTTGTAACATTCTAGATACATTACCTCGTGTCGTCTCTTAATCTTTAACTCAAACCCTTCCTTATTCATCCCATAGCTTGTTTTTCCTTTTCACACTTACCTTTGTATTCTAGCTACATAAATCACATCATAGCCTTGGCCACTTTCTCACTAGGCCTTACTTACTTTTATGATAATCCCCGTTACATTCACATTATACCTTACAAACCGTCTTATCAATACATTCACACACATCACGATTCCTTCCCTCTGTACTCTTGTCTTGGTCATACTATTAAGGCGACTTTTCAAGTCACATCACAAACCCATACCTCATTCTCTCTTGTTAATCCTGAAGAAATTTCGGCAGAGTTTCCTTTATATTTCTTACTGCCTCAAAACCCGCCTACACGGAAATACCAACAATGCCTCACAGGGCCAACATACATATACACATTTTATATCATATCGTAGCCACACAGGGCTCCCAATATCGTCACCAGTACACAAATAATAAACACACCTCGTATGCCCAACTTTTACGGCACTCATTACACTTTCTTGTCTACTTTCCCCCTTTAGGCTCTAACTCGTATTTCAATCGCAACCGCAATTTCTTTCCCAACATATATCTTTCATACCTTTACTTACCTGTATACTTTGTGACTTCCAACATCATCAATCACATTCTTCTATCAGCGTCATTCCTCAGCTGCAATCACAAATCAGGGTAAGGAGTCCCGTCTCCTATGACTTGGCACTATGGCACGATCTCAGATATGAAAGAAGAGTAACCAACCTAAATGCCCCGTAGCCTCCTGTTTATAAATGTGGCGCGCAACACACCATAAACAAGACTCTACTAGACACGACTTTGCAGGACAACCCCTAGGACAGGACACCTTTGCTCGATACCACTTTGTCACACCCCGACCTTACTAGGGTGTGATGGGCACCCGACCCTCCTCAGAGTCGAGCGAACCCTTAACGTTCGCGCTACTAAAACCTGCCATTTCAAAAATTTTAAAACAACATGAAACCTTTCAAAATAGAAATCACTGAACCTTTAGTCAATCACGTAATTTTTATCAACCAACAACATACGAAAATACACACCCTTTAACATCTATAAGCGATTCGCGCTCCTCGACACTCTAGCCGCAGGACACATGCCGCAAAGTCTCTAGGATATACAAATACCATGACATAAATGCCCGACTCGGCAACACTCCGGCCCGAAATGGAGCTCGCCAATCCCGCGGAAACAACTCCTAGCAAAGTCTTCTCTTCATGCGGGTGTACTGCGTGGCATGAAAACGCAGCCCCCCCGAAGAAGGAGGGTCGACGGGATATGTGCGAGTATGTAAAGCGATTACAAATAACAACCACTTTGCTCAATTTAGAAGAAAAGAAATCACAATCAAGCTCATTACTACGCGGCCCTTTGGAGGAAATATAAATGTATACATGGGGTCCTAGAACAATCCTTAAGTAAATAATACAAATGAACACACATTCCTTAAGCAAAGGATGCAACCTAACCCGTGTGTCGCCTCCGACATACCAATGAAATAGTCCCCTTCGGACGGCCGCGCCCGCGCAATAATAATGATGGCCCCTTCGGGCATTGCCGCTTCCGGCATAATGATAATGATGATAATAATAATAATAATAATAATAATAATAATAATAATAATAATAATAATAATAATAATAATAATAATAATAATCCCCTTCGGGTGTGCCGGTCCAGCATACGTCTATCCTGGCCCCATCGGACATGCTGGCCCCGACGTAAAACGATGGCCCCTTCGGGCATGCCGGTCCGACATACGTCTATCCTGGCCCCATCGGACATGCTGGCCCCGGCATCCTAGCCCCTTCGGGCATGCCACTCGTGACATACGGCTATCCTGGCCCCATCGGACATGCCACTCGTGACATACTACTAATCCTAGCCCCTTCGGGCATAATGATAATAATAATGAGATATCGCACCCCCTTCGGAGTGGTTTTGAAAAGTTTAAATAATAAAACCTCACACCCCCATCGGAGTGGTTTTGTACGCACCCCCCCGGAGTGGTTTTAGAAAAGCCTTAGAAAATAATATATCACACCCCCGCCGGAGTGGTTGTAGGAAAGCTTTAGAAAATAATATATCACACCCCCTTCGGAGTGGTTTAAGAAAGCTTTAGAAAATAATATATCACACCCCCTTCGGAGTGGTTTTAGAAAATCGGACTTTATACTTTCTTTAGCTCTTTAGTGTAAAACAAGTTTCAAGGTGATTCGGTTACACTTATGCAAGTTATAGATGTTTGAACATTTTTCTCAACAAGAGGTAAGGAATCTAATTCAATTACATTGAATGAATAGCACTCAATTTCAAACTCGGATTTCCATGAACGAGAATAACCCCCGAGGCTCAAATCCAAACTTAGTACCCCTAGGACATGCCAAAAGAAGGAAAGGGACAGCTTTACATACCTTTTCCGCTTCTTAAGCTTCTCCAAATTCGAATCCCGTTTTCTCCAAAATCTACAAATGGTCATGTTTACCAATTGTGAGTTATAGCTTCCAAGAGTTCAACTTAAATTCATGTTTGTCTACCGAAATTTCGGCAAAGCATTTCCCCTATACATATAGCATCCCGAGAATCTAACTCGGCAAATTGTAATCAATCAACAATCCGGGAATGCAACCCGGCCAAACCAACAATCATAACAACAATATCAATACTCAACTCACAACATGTTCAAGACATTCTAACCCAAATCTTCCAATTGCCATAAGAACTCCAACAATACATTTATTTCTTTCAAACTCATAAATTATGTCAACAATCCGCATGCTAACGATCATCATTCTCATGCACACAAGAATTTATTTTAAAATCATATTGCTCTCCAAAACAGCCCGCAACATTTCCGACTTCCATTTGAGTCGTCAAACCTTCATTTTCCCCACATAATCTACAACAATCAACAACCAAAATACTATATAAAATGAGTTCATTATATTTTTCTAAAATCAGCCCCTACACGGCCCAAGTTCCAAGCTACATAATTCCATGAATTCCGTTCATTTTTACATGCCAAACATATGCAACCATCCATAACAACATCAACCAACACTAAATGAATTTAATTCTACACGTTTATACTACACTACATATATTCGGCTACAACATAATACACCAAAATCTCATGAATTCCATTCATCTCCACACTCTACAACACACAAACCATGCATAGTATATGAAAGAGGAGATGGAATCCTTACCTTTTTCCTCCAACTTCTTTACTTGTCCCAAATGCGAAAACGATGAAACCAACGGTTTATCTTCCGAGATAATTATACCACGTCGAAGAGCGTTTTGAACTTAATAAGAATACAAGAGAATTACAATTTTTGGACCAAGATTGAAGGCTAGGAATTTTTTTCTCTTTCCTTTTCTCTTCTCTTTCTCTTGGTTGTTTTCCTCTCTTCTTTTTTTTTTGAATTTTGGAAAGTTTTGGCCCCTGTTTTTGCTGAAAAAATAAGGTCTGTCCCTTTTAAAAACGCCAACGTCGGGTTACTTTGTAGCTACGATCTGTGTAGCGGTATCTTGTAGCGGCGATTGTAGCGGTACCGCGGGATTCTTGTTCTGCGTCGATAGTTCGGTTTGTAACGTCTATAATTCTCTACTCCGATGTCCTATCAATGAACGGTTTGTTGCATTACAAACTAGACTCGACGAACTTCATTTTAGGCTTTTAAAACACCTTAAAACTCCACATATACTATGAGATATGCGCCTCCATAGTTGACTTAAAAATTCGCCCAAGCATTTCCCAAATTTTCGTCGAACTTATTTTCTTCAATTTACTCGATCTCGAAATATTCCAACGCACAAAATGCGGGATATAACACATAAAAAACTGGATGAACTGATTCAAGCTCCGAAGGCAAGTCCAATTCATAAGCTACTTGACCCACTTTGCGGATGATCTTATAGGGTCCAATGTATCGAGGACTTAGCTTTCCTTTCTTACCAAATCTCATCACCCTTTTCATTGGTGATACCTTCAAGAATACCCAATCGTCAACTCGAAATTCTAGATCTCGCCGGCGGTTGTCCGCATAAGATTTTTGGCGACTTTGGGCTATCAACAATCGATCTCGGATCACCTTGAACTTTTCCACTACTTGTTGGATCAAATCAGGACCTATTAATTGTACTTCTATATCAAACCATCCAATTGGAGATCTGCACTTCCTTCCATATAAAGCTTCGTACGGAGCCATTTGGACCTTTGGAATGATAGTTATTATTATATGCAAACTCGATTAGGGGTAAGTGGTCATCCCAACTACCACCAAAATCTAGCACGCATGCTCGTAGCATATCCTCCAAAGTCTAAATAGTACGTTCGGCCTGTCCATCAGTTTGCGGATGAAATGCCGTGCTAAGCTACTTGCGTACCTAGACCTTCTTGGAAAGATTTCCAGAACTTGGCTGTAAACTGTGCCCCTCTATCTGTGATAATGGATACCAGAACTCTATGAAGTCTCACAATCTCCTTGATATACAATCTTGCATAATCTTCCGCTGAGTATGTGGCTCGGGGAAGAAAATGGCCGCTTTCGTCAATCTATCCACAATCACCCATATAGAATCATACTTGCCTCGGGAACGAGGTAATCCCACAATAAAATCCATATTGATCACTTCCCATTTTCACGTAGGAATTTCCATTGCTTGCAATAATCCCCCTGGCTTTTGGTGTTCTATCTTCACCTGCTGGCAATTTGGACATTGGGCTACAAATTCTGCTATGTCTCTTTTCATACCATCCCACCAATACATCATCTTGAGATCATGATACATCTTTGTCGTTCCTGGATGAATAGAATACCGAGAATAATGGGCTTCTTCTAAAATTCGACGACGTAATTCTGCAACGTTCGGAACACATAACCTACCTCGGTATCTAAGGATCCCATCTATAGAAACTTCAAATAGAGACTTCTCTTTTGCATGGCATGTATCTCTATAACGGCTCAATCGAGGATCTTCATATTGCCGCTCTTTTACTTCCATGTCCAAGGACGAAACCATGGGATTATTAACACTAACCCCTGCATCACCTGAATCAATTAAACGTACTCCAAGATTAGCTAATTGGTGGAGTTCATGAATCAATTCTTTCTTCTCCAAAGGAACTTTACATAAGCTACCCATTGACCGGCGGCTAAGCGCAATAGCTACTACATTTGCTTTCCCAGGGTGGTATAAAATATTCACATCATAATCTTTCAGTAATTCTAACCACCGCCTTTGCCGCAGATTCAACTCTTTTTGTTTGAAAATGTATTGGAGGCTCTTGTGATCTATATAGATATCAACGTGCACACCATACAAGTAATGTCTCCACATTTTTAATGCATGAATAACTGCAGCCAATTCAAGATCATTAGTTGGGTAGTTCTTTTCATGTTTCTGCAGCTGTCTCGAGGCATAAGCAATGACTCTACCATGCTGCATCAATACACATCCTAGCCCAACACCGGAAGCATCACAATATACAACATAGCCATCTGGTCCTTCTGGGAGTGTTAAGACTGGAGCTGAGGTTAGTCTATCCTTCAACACTTGGAAGCTACGCTCGCAAGCATCATTCCACTGAAATTTAGCTGACTTCTGGGTTAATCTTGTCAACGGGGCTGAAATAGATGAAAAGCCCTCTACGAATCTTCTATAATAACCTGCCAACCCCAAGAAACTACGAACTTCTGTAGGCGTCGTAGGCCTTGGCCAAGTCTTCACAGCTTCAATTTTCTGAGTGTCAACTCTAATGCCATCTTCTGAAATAACATAACCCAGAAATGTCACAGAATTTAGCCAAAACTCGCACTTTGAAAATTTTGCATACAATTTCCGAGTTCGAAGAATTCCAAGAACAATACGTAAATGATCTGCATGTTCTGATTCTGTGCGAGAATACACCAGGATGTCATCAATGAATACTATTACGAATAGATCCAAGAGAGGCCTGAATACATTATTCATCAAATTCATGAACACTGCTGGAGCATTAGTTAACCCAAACGACATCACTCGGAATTCATAATGACCATATCTCGTTCTGAAAGCTATCTTGGGAATATCTTCTTCTCTAACTCTCACTTGATGATAACCCGACCTCAAGTCTATCTTAGAGAACCACTTGGCACCCTGTAGCTGATCAAATAAATCATTAATTCTCGAAAGAGGATATTTATTCTTTATGGTCACCTTATTCAGCGCACGTAATCAATACACATTCGTAGGGAGCCATCTTTCTTTCTCACAAATAGGACTGGTGCTCTCCACGGTGATGAACTGGGCCTAATAAACCCTTTCTCGAGCAAATCTTTCAGCTGCGCCTTTAACTCTTTCAATTCTGCCGGAGCCAATTGATAAGGAGGGATAGAAATAGGCTTGGTACCCGGCAACATATCAATGGCAAAGTCAATTTCTCTTTCTGGAGGAAGGCCTGGAAGTTCATCTGGGAATACATCCGAAAATTCATTCACTACCGGAACAGATTGGAAGTTGGCGACTTTGCTTTCGTATCATGAACTCGGACTAAGTGATAAATGTAGCCCTTAGCTATCATCTTTCTTGCCTTAAGGTAGGAAATAAACCTACCTCTCGGAGATCTTTGCGCATTACCTTTCCATTCAAGCACGGGCTCTCAAAAATTGAAATCGAACTACTTTCATTCGGCAATCAACATTGGCATAGCATGAGGCCAACCAATCCATACCCATAATCACATCGAAATCTAACATTCCTAGCTCAACTATATACACTTTAGTTTGGCGGTCACATATCACAATCATACAATCTTTGTATACTTGCCTAGCTATCACGGGATCACCAACTGGAGTGGATACCTCGAAAGGTCTAATTGGCTCGGGTTTCACCCCGATACGATTAGAAACATAGGGAGTAATATATGATAATGTGGAACCCGGATCTATCAATGTATACACATCATAAGAACATATGGACAATGTGCCGTAATCACGTACGGGAGGACTCGAGATCCTGTCTTCCGGCCTAAAGCATACATGCGGGCCGTGTGGCACAGTAGATGCTCCCCCGGCCTCTACCTCGACTGCGAGTCGGAGGGATGCGCCTGCCGGGGCGCCTTTGAGGAAGAACCAGCCGCGATCCTGTGGCCGGACCCCCGACTCTACCACTCATCGACGGGCGATCTCTCGGGTGTGCCCCTGCGACCACAAGTATAACAAGAATCGAAACCCTGGCGGCACTGTCCGGAATGTAATCTACCGCACTGACTACATCGCGGTACCGAAGGTCTCCTCTGGCCATAATCTCCCCCAAACTGTGAACAGGAGGCCCTCGAACTCTGGCCCTATCCTGAACGATAGGAGCGATCAAATCTCCTGACTAAATATTGGGGAGGGTGCTGTCACACCGACCGACACGAGTGCCTGTATCACGCGCCAGATCCCCCTCTATAATCACTGCCTGTGCCCATAGATCTGGCCCTTTTGCTTTGCCCTCTATCAATATCACGATCACCCATTTGCGGAGGTTGTTGTCCTTCTAGATTTTGGGCATGGGCTTGAATACGGGAAATGTCCATCCCATCTTGCAACGAAGCCGTCAAACAATCTTTAAATAAATGTGGCCCTAAGCCACTCACAAATCTATGCACCCGATCTCCCATATCGGCCACCATAGTCCGGACATATCTAGCCAAGGAATTAAATTAAAGGTTATACTTCCGAGCACTCATACTCCCTTGCTTTAAATTTAGAAATCTATCCCCTCTAGCTCGGCGGACCTCGGGTGGCAAATAATGGCGAATGAAGGCATCTACAAATTCTTGCCAAACGGGCGGAGGCGCATTCTCTTTTCTCGATGCTATCCAATTATTGTACCATAGAACCGTCACATCTCGGAGTCTATATGATGCCAACTCCACGGACTCAGTCTCGGAGGCATGAATAATCTTCAATGTCCTCAACATCTCATCAATAAAACCTTGCGGGTCTTCATCCGGCTTTGACCTAAAGAATTTCGGAGGATTTAAACTCATAAAATCGCGAGCTCTGGTACTAGCTGACCTATCACTTGGGCCCGCATTTTGCCGTTGTGCCTGGGTGGCAACCAGCTGTGTCAATAAATGAATGGCCTCGGTCACTTGTTGACCCGAAGTAGCCGGTGGAGGAACTGGAGGCATAGGAGCTGGAGCTGATGCCCCTTCTTGCTCTTCCGTAATAGGCGGAGTAGTGGAGGCATTAGATGGAGCCTCGTTATGTGATTCATCCTCATCTACATTCATAGGCGGCTCTCTTTCTGTCCGCCTTTTCATCGTAGTCTTGCCCTTCTGGGCGGCTTTAGCTTTTCCTTTTGGCGGCATCTCTGAAATCACAACACACTATTAGGGAGGATAAAAGCTTATTGTTACACCTTGGAAAATTTCGCGTTATCAAGACTGTGGACGGCTTAGTATGAGCTCAGGGAAGAGCAAAGTTACACAAGGATTATGGATGAAGATTATGTTATCTGATCATAAGAACAGACATATGACATTTGGAGAGTGTAGGGAGTAAATCGGTTAACATGATCACTCGATGATAGCCCTCGAAACCATGAGTAAGGTGGGGCCCACATGTCGGGATTTTGTAAAGGATACATTAAAAGTGATGCAAGTAGTACATGGAAAGTTGAGCAAGTCCAAAGAAGGACCCATAAGCCAAATATGGACATAAGCCCTCCAAAAGGACGATTTAAGGAAACGCTTTCAGATGAGTTGACTTGGAGGGGCAGAAACGGCGTTATAAGTTCGGAATTTGGAAAAACACCAAGAATAAAAGTTGTAGATAATTGAAAGATATTTCCAACCATAGGTTGTGGGCGCTGACACGATATCGAAATCAAGAGTTATAGCCATTTTAAGAGCAAGACCCCAAGCTGCCAAAGGGTTCCACGGGCCCCACATGAATAAGTCGGTGGAACCGACCTAGGGGGGTTAGAAATACCCCATCAGCCCATTGTTTTCAGCATATTAACATTCCAAAGAGTCCTAGAAGCCTCTCAAAACATCTCCCAAATATTATAGTCGAATAAATCAAGAATTTGACAAGATTACGCATGAACTAGTCGTGAAAGGTGATTGTTCTTGCTTCTACTTAAGCTTGGTGTTGGAAAAGGGTGATGTGGCTGAGTTTTTTTCAAGTATAAGGTATGTTATTTATCTCATCTTTTATGTTGAGTTTATTTGAAGGTCTAGCAAGCCTTAAAAATGAAACTAGTCATGGAGAAAAGGTTGTTGTATTGTAGTTATTGTGTTTATGGGCTGTTTTGAACGTCTTTGTGGCCGTGTGGATGGACTGATTTACGCATATAAAAATGGTATGTAACATGGTTGGCGCATTGATGAGATTATACTCCCTGATTGGGATGGAAGAAAGTGCATATTGTTGTTGTATGTTGAAAAACATCGTGTGGGACGTTTAAGGAATATGTTGGTATGAATAATAGTGTTGTTGATGTTGGTATTATTGTTGTTGCTGATTGGTTCTTTGGATTGTAATTTTGGGCTAGGCATATAAACGGGGGAGATGCCCGATTTTCGGCGAGAATATAGAGTAGTTTGATTTGAAATTTGGAACAAGTGTGCAATAAAGAGTCTAACGTTAGTGTGAATC
>NW_026726917.1:0-36380 GCF_029784015.1 Lycium ferocissimum
TCTTGATTTTCTTGAAAATTCTTAAGTGTTGAAGTGTGGAAATAAGATGACTAAGTCATCTATTTAACCTCAAGCATTCACCATCCATGTGGCCATGGCCCACACCAAGGTGGCCGGCCACATGGTGCTTTATTTTTTATTTTATTTTTTGAATTTTCCACTTTCCAAAAATAGCATACTTACTAAAAATGGAATTTGACTCCAATGTTTCCTTAACATTTTCATACCATTAAAACCATACACAACTTATGCTTTTAAGACACCAAAAGTCTCTACTTCATATCTCGGAATGGTCCTGTCCTTAACTTATCAAGGTTGGCTCGGATTATTCCGACGTACGAAATACGGGATATAACATAAATGTCATTTATAACGTATTTACAATCACAACATATCCATTCTCATGATTAATTCCAACTACTACTCAATAATGACACCATTCACCATTTATGACCGTATTTCTATACTTTCTTCAATCCAAGTGTTTCAACTTATTAACACTTCAAACATCATGAAAATACCATGAAACTCACCTTGGATAATGTATAAACAAGCCTTGAGCGGAAGTATTCTTCTAGCACCAAAACCCTATTTCACCTTTCTTGAGATTTCTTGAGTTGGATGACTTTAGTGAGGTTCCATACACTTGATTCACTTCATTTGTTGTTATTGATCTTTAATTTCCTTAGTTTTCTTGTGGATGAAATATATGGAAGGTTCTAGAGGTCTTAAGAAGTTGAAGAAAAGTGTGGAAATGAAATAAATAAAATGGGAGCATCATTATATAATTGAACTAAGTTGCACAGTGGGACTTTCACGGGACATTCCCGAGTACGCATGGAACACAATCACCGTCCGTGGGCCCGGGTCGTGGTTCACGACCAGCCAGCCACCATCTCTGTTGGCAGTTCCACGGACCCATCCACGGTCCGTGGATCATGGTGCTGTCCGTGAACATGGTCGTGGAACTCACAGTTCCACCGAAATTGTTCCCGTCGTCTCGTTTGATCTCCGATCCTTATGGAACCTTCTTAACACTTGTTTATCACTTCATTAGCAATCTAAGGGACATTATAACTGTTCTTCAAAACATTGTTAAGACGTCATCAACTTGCTACTCGTAAATCCGTTCCGATACTTATCGTATACATGGCCTTCTCTTGGCAACTTTCTCGTCTAACATCGAATGTCTTTAAAATCTTATTTAGAATCATCAAATGCTATCTCTTGCTTATTAAAACATCTTATACTTTGTGCTCTTCATTAGCTTATTCACTGTTCACTTAAGGGGAAATTTCTAACGTGTAACATTCTTCCCCCCTTTTGGAACATTCGTCCTCGAATGTTAAGTCACCAGGAATTCTAGAAAAATTTCGCCAGAGTCTCCCCTGTAATATGGCACTACCATCCTGTCATAACAACCCATAATAATAATGCCTCACTGGGCCACAATGTAATAGCAATAGAATTTGGCCACTCACGACCCAAATGCATAAAAGGAAAACATACATACCTTGTGATCATGATGTCTCGTCTTGGCCCTCTTTCGGGGCTGAAGTAAGTGCGGATAATCTCATAGGGTCCAATATATCGAGGACTCAATTTCCCCTTTCTTGGCATATCTCATCGCACCTTTCATTTGAAATTCTACATCTCATCGATCCTTTTTCTTGCTCAATAATGATATTAAGTCTTACATGGTTCGCAAATCTATCTCACTTGGTTTCATTAGCGAAGTATAAATACTTGCAGGTTACATAATCGTTCTTGAGTGATTCGTGTGCATACACACCTATTCATAGACATGTATCCATATCCGCATACATATTCGTGTTCGTAGTCGTATTTCCATTCATACTCGCATTCATTTACATATTCATTTTCATAGCATTTCCATATCCGTAACACATTGTACCCGTATTCGCATCATATACATATCACATATATTACATATACTTAACATATTCGTACTCATTTTGACTTCATATACATAACACTTACATAACATACCCGACCACGAAGAGTCGGTATTTCACATACCTGGCCCTTCCAAGGCTCAGGGTTATCCGTACCCAACCGTAGTGGTGCGTGCGCAGCATCATATATATATATATATATATATATATATATATATATATATATATATATATATATATATATATACTATATTCTACCCGGCTATACAAGCTCGGGGTTCCATAATAGCCCTACATAGGCACATATACATATAAGATCATAGGCATCTTTATCATCATTAATATCGTTGTTCACTACATCTATCTGTCACATGTTAGGGTCTATCATTCAATCTCTATACTTGTGTTCTTTTACTCGCTTCCCCCCTTAAAGGGTTTTTCCTTTACCATTTTTAAATCCGTTGCCTCGCCTTCAAATCTTTAATTCTTATATCTCTTACTATACTACATCTTTTTCATGCCGTTTCCTATGATTTATAGTTACGTTAATCCGGGTGTGAGGGCTTAACATACTCGTGTCTTAACTCTCTTCTTTATCTTATACATAAGTAGCTCCTTATAGTCATAGACTTATCGTCATCACTATCTTGGAAGTTCTACTCTTCATACCTTACTTCCTTAAACTTGAGAACCATAATACCACGTATCATACATTACCTATTACTGTCGCTACATAGCATAGAACCTCTTAATTCATACTTGCTTATTAATACAAATATTTATTCCTCCCTTAACACATAATCAAAGGTGTAGATATGCCTGTGATGGCATCGGGGAGTGACTCTAGATCCTGTCGCTCAGCCAATGCATACAGACGATACTGAGGACCACTCGGATTAAGCGCTCTCCCCCTGCCCCTACCCTGACCTGCTGGTGTCTGGGAGGCTTGGCCCGGGAAGCGCATGGATGACGAAGAAACTGCTGCGGATCCCGTGGACTGAACCGCACGCCTACCGCCTCGAAATGGGCACTCTCTCATGATATGACCTGACTGGTCGTAAACATAGCAAACATCCAAACCCAGTCGGCACGGTCCCCAATGTAGCTTACCGCACTTGGTACATTGTGGTATAGATGATCTCATCTGGCCCGAATCACTTCTATACCGAGGCGACCCTCGAAACTCGATCCGGTCCGGAATGAATAGAGCAATCGGACCTACGGCTCGCAACTCGTGGAGGTACACTAGTCGCCGAGGCGCTCCGATCGTCTAGAATATAACTGCCTCGATCCTCCTCTATAGTCGCTATCGGCACCCATGGATCTGGCCCTCTTACTTTGCCCCTTATCAACATCACGTTCGCCCCTTTGCGCATGTTATTGCTCTTCTAAATTCTGGGCATGGGCTTGAATGCGGAAAATATCCATCCCGTCTTGCAATGAAGCCGTTAAACATTCTTGAAATAAATGTGGCCCTAAGCCACTCACAAACCTGTGCACCCTATCCCCCATGTCGGCCACCATGGTTGGGGCATATCTAGCCAATGAATTAAACTGAAGGCTATACTCTCGGGCACTCATATTGCCTTGCTTCAAATTTAAGAACCTATCCGCTCTAGCTCGGCGGACCTCGGGTGGCAAATAGTGGCGGATGAAGGCATCTATAAATTCTTGCTAAACCGGAGGAGGCGCATTCTCTCTCCTTGATGATATCCAATTGTTATACCATAGGGCCGCCACATCCCGGAGTCTATAAGATGCTAACTCCATACATTCGGTTTCAGAGGCATGAATAATCCTTAATGTCCTCAACATTTCATCAATAAAACTTTGAGGGTCTTCATCCGGCTTTGACCCGAAAAACTCCGGGGGATTCAAACTCATGAAATCACGGGCTCTAGTACTGACGGCCCTGTTACTTAAACCCGAATCTTGCCGCTGTACCTAGGCGGCAACTAGCTGTGTTAGTAACTGGATGGCTTCGGTCACTTGTTGACCCGAAATAGATGGTGGAGGAACTGGAGGCATAGGAGCTGGAGCTGAAGCCCCTTCTTGCTCTTCCGTAATTAGATGGAGCCTCATGGTGTGATTCACCCTCATCTATATTCATAGGCGGCTCTCTTTCTGCTCGCCCTTTCAGCGTAGACTTGCCCCTCTGGGCGGCTTTAGCTTTCCCTTTTGGTGGCATTTCTGAAATCATAACACACTTATTAGGGAGGATTAATTCTTATAGCACAGCTCTATCGCACGATCTCATAAGAAGAAAGATGGTCATTTTTCCTAAATGCCCTGTAGCCTCTTGTTTATTAGCGTGGCGCGCAACACACCTGTCACGACCCGGGCTACGGGCCATGACGGGTATCCGGGGCTAACCACCGAACACCGTTCATTCTGCTACTTATCTGCTCTCATTCATACTATATGCTTATAATCATATAAAGCTATCATCATATGCAACACATTTACTTTTATAAACATAGGCCCTTCGGCTATCAAAATAATATATATACATGCACATACATATACATGGAGACCATGGGACCATACTATCCACACTGCGTATCTACGAGCCTCTCTTTGGAGTACTAGACATATGGACGGGACAGGAGCCCGTCGTGCTCAATTATGAATATATACATATATGTACCAAAAGAATAATCAATGGCACCTCTGAAAAATGGAGTGCTCTCAAAGCAGCCGCTATCTCCTATGAGTCTGGATCACCTCCGTCTACACGTGGGCATGAACACGGCGTCCGAAGAAAAAGGACGTCGCATGACTTAATATTATGCGAGTATGTAAGGCATAAACAATAATAAGATATCAATGAAATAAGGAGGCATCAATGAGGAGCAATCTATAAGCGACCGAATCATAAAGAAGTAAATGCGCTTACTTTCATACTCATCATCATATCGTATATGCATAAATGTATAAAGCGCCCGACCATATAGGTGCGGTGTGATAATCGATAACATTAGCAATAGCATTAGCTGCGTCCGGAGCTTCCGCGTCCGGGGTATCATCTCGTACCGCCCGGCTAGTGATGTACGGCCATGCCATTTGGCCATGGTGTATAGGCCTCGCTTAGCGATGTGCCCGCCATATAGGCGCGGTGTGATATCATCATATGCTCATTATATCATGCTCATCATGGTATACTCAACATAATATGCTTATCATAACTTGTCATAGTATGCTTGTCATCATATACTTATTACAATACATGCACAGGGACTCATAGATAGTCATACATTATCGGGGTGACGTAAGGTCGTGGACCCCCGATGTCATTATAAACATTCATAAGTATTCTGCCTCACCTTGAAGGAACAAGTATAAGGTGAGTGTGTACAATGATCAACATCACTAGATTGCATATATAGCATCGTTAGCTTCTTAGGAGCATCATATCATAGACTATAGCATCTCTAGACTTAAGCTTGCTACCATCATTATCGTATTCATCTCATATCTATTATCTCGTATAGCTATTCATGAGCGAGGACCTTTAACTCACTTGGAGATAGGAATCTCATAGGGGAGGAGAAAACGCATACATAGGATTCATGCCTTAGAAGGAAAGGATTAGCCTCACATACCTTTGTCGCTTAACTATTCTATTGCTTGCTCGTCCTCCTTTAGTGCTCACGTATTGACCTTCAAGAGAGTTCGTAACGTCGTTAGCTAGGCAATTACAAGAACGTGCCTCTTAAGGCTAAAGAAAATTGGGCAGCGTTTCCTTTGTTTATACTAGTTTCTGCCATATTCCATATCAACTTCCAACATTTATAACAACAATCACGATATTACTAACAACCATCGTCATTCATTCATCTTATTCGCATTTCACAATTTCATCCCAATTCTCCATAATTATGGCCAATGTTCACTATCGCGTTCTTTTGTATCCAAGGCTTATTTCATGTTCTAAATATCATTTATAACGTATTCATAACATCAACATATTCATTTCCATGATTCAATCCAACTACTACTCAATAATAACACTATTCACACATTTGATGACCCATTTGCTATACACTTCTACAATCCATGTGTTTCAACTTGTTAATACTTCAAATAACATGAAAAGGTCATGAAACTCACCTTAGATGATGGAGGAATAGACCTTAGATGACATTACACCTTTTCACCCAAAACCCTATTTCATCTCTCTTGGGATTTTCTTGATTTGGATGACTTTAATGGGGTTTCCTTCACTTAATTCACTTGATTTCTTGTTGTTGATCTTTGATTTCTATTGTGTTCTTGTGATTGAAGTGTATGGAAATGTTCTAGAGATTTCTTGAAGTGTGGAGGTGGAAGGTGAAATGAAATGAAATGGAAAAGAGGTCCCTTATATAAAATGAGTTCAGCCCCGACCAAGATATACGGACCAACATACGGTCCGTATGTTTTCTACGGTCCGTATGTCTGGCCGTAGATCTGGTCCAGTGAAGTATGCTCTACTGGACTGAATCTACGGTTGGACATACGGTCCATACTTTTTATACGGCCAGTATGTCTGGCCGTAGGTTGGTCCAGTTTTCCGGAAATCGTTTCGTCGACTCGTTTGATCTCCAATCCTTATGGAACCTTCTTAACACTTGTTCCTCACTTCAATACCATTCTAAGGGGTGTTATAACTCTTCCTCAAGGTATCATTTGAACTTTGGTAACTCAATACTCGGAATTCTTATCTGATACACTCAACTTATAACCCACTTTCCTTAACAACTTTCTTTCCTTAACTCGTATGTCTTTGGAAATCTTAATTAGCATCATCAATTACTATCTCCTACTTGTCCAAACCTCGTGAACGTCATGCCCCTCGTTAGTCTATTCACTGTACGATAAGGGGGAAATTTTTGAGGTGTAACAACACCATAAACAAGACTCTACTAGACATGGCTCGTAGACACTTCCTAGGACTGAACTGCTCTGACACCACTTTTGTCACGACCCGACTAGGGCCATGACGGGTACCCGGGGCTAACCACCGAGAACCACTCATTCTATTACTTATCCTTCCTTCATTCATATTTCTCATCATTCATAATCATAGAAAACGACTTTCATTTGAAACATATTTACTTTATAAAACATCAGCCCTTTAGGCTATCAAAATAATAATATACATACGTGCGTATACATATGAGAGATTTCGGAGACCATACTACCCACACATATGTATCTACGAGCCTCTACTAGAGTACTAGACATATAGATGGGACAGGATCCCGTCGTGCCCAAAACATATGTACACAAAATACTTTCTCAAAATGGCACCTCCAAAATAAAGGAGGGTTCCTGCCAATCTGCTGATAGCTACTATGGATCTGCACCGTCTCCCTGTCTACCTGTGGGCATGAACACAGCGTCCAAAGAAAATGGATGTCAGTACGAAATATGTACTGAGTATGTAAAGCATCATCAATAACAATACATAATAGGAGCATGAGGGATAGCATAAAATAAAGGAACTGTCCATGTCTCCTAATACCTTCTTGACACTCGTCGTACGTACTTACCCCTTTTTATTCCTCTAAAGATACACTTGGTGCATCCACACACTTACATAGGCAATACAGCCCCGTACCCGGCCATATCGGCTCGGTATCATCCTTAACATTTTTATACGTTACATAAGCATATCATAACCTTAGCCAACTATTCATAACCTTATCATCATCTTGCATTCATCATACACATACATATACATATCATAGTGCCGTATCTGCTTATACACAATTAAACATTATCCGTATTCGGCCACGTAGTGGCTCGACAGTATCCGTATTCGGCCACGTAGTGGCTCGACAGTATCACATATATTTCTTCCGTACCCGGCCATGACAAGGCTCGGTATATCTCTTATCATCATATACATCTCATAAGCTTATCATGACTTTTCGTAAAACATGTATTTAAATTAAGGACAATCTATTAAAAATAATATCATTTCCATGACGTGAACTTCATAACATATACCGTATACTTACCATTATTATTCATCACATATGCATATACATCATCATGCCACACAAATATCATCACATCAATCATACTTCATCATAGACCCGTCATTATTAATCGTCTCGTAAGCATATCATGGCACCATCATAATTGCTCATCATAATTCATCACAATGCATGCATGGGACTCATGGTCGATTATACTTTATCGGGGTGACGTAAGGTCGTGAACCCCCGATTACATTATGGAGCATTCATGAACATTCCACCTCACCTTGAAGGAAGTAGCACATAAGGTGAGTGTATACAATAATCAATATCAATGAACTATGGATAGCTTCATTAGCTTTATAGGAAAATCATATCATAGACTATAGCATCTCTTAGACTTAAGCTTATCATTATCATTATCATACTCGTAGCATATCTCTTATCTCGTATGGCTATTCATGAACAAGGACTCATAGTTTTCTAAAAGATAGGAAATTCATAAAGAAGGAGGAAAATTCATACCATAAGATTCATGCCTTAGAAAGAAAGGACTAGCCTTACATACCTTCATCGTTTAACTACTCTATTGCTTGCCCGTTCTCCTTTAATGCTCACGTCTTTACCTTCAAGAGAGTTCGTATCGACATTAGCTACGCAATTGCAAGAACATGCTTCTAAAGGTTAAAGAAAATTGGGCAGCGTTTCCTTTGTTTATACTACCTTCCCTCATATTCCATATCAACCCCCAACATTCATAACAATAATCACGATATCACTAACAACAATCGTCATTCACTTACATCATTCACATTTCACAATTTCACTCCAATTCTCCATAATCATGACCAAGGTTCGCTATCATGTTATTTCTCATACAATACTTATTCCATGTTCTAAATGTCATTTATAACGTACTTACAATCACAACATATCCATTCTCATGATTCATTCCAACTACTACTCAATAATGACACTATTCACCCATTTATGACCCATTTTCTATACTCTTCTACAATCCAAGTGTTTCAACTTATTAACACTTCAAACATCATGAAAATACCATGAAACTCACCTTAGATAACGTAGAAACAAGCCTTGAGCGGAAGTATTCTTCTAGCACCAAAATCCTATTTCACCTTTCTTGAGATTTCTTGAGTTGGATGACTTTAGTGAGGTTCCATACACTTGATTCACTTCATTTCTTGTTATTGATCTTTGATTTCCTTGGTTTTCTTGTGGATGAAATTTATGGAAGGTTCTAGAGGTCTTTAGAAGTTGAAGAAAAGTGTGGAAATGAAATAAATAAAATGGGAGCATCATTATATAATTGAACTAAGTTCAGCCCGTTGGGACTTCCACGGTCCGTGGAACACAATGCCGTCTGTGGAACTGGTCGTGGTCACTACCAGCCAGCCACCATCTCTACTGGCAGTTCCACGGTCCGTGGATCATGGTGCTTTCCGTGGAACATGGTCGTGGAACTCACAGTTCCACCGAAGTTGCTCCCGTCGTCTCGTTTGATCTCCGATCCTTATGGAACCTTCTTAACACTTGTTTATCACTTCATTAACAATATAAGGGATGTTATAACTCTTCTCCAAAACATTGTTAAGACATCATCAACTTGCTACTCGTAAATCCGTTCTGATACTTATCGTATACATGGCCTTCTCTTGGCAACTTTCTAATCTAACATCGAATGTCTTTAAAATCTTATTTAGAATCATCAAATGCTATCTCTTACTTATTAAAAAATCGTATACTTCGTGCTCTTCATTAGCTTATTCACTGTACGCTTAAGGGGAAATTTCTAAGGTGTAACATACACTCCCAAACCCTCTCCCTAACTTCTCATATAAACTTGGATCAAAACCAAAGGTAAGTGAGGTGAATCAAACGTTAGAAGGCCTGTGGTGCTTGTTGGGTCATTGTTCGCCTTCTTGTGGCTGATTTGTAGAGTTCTTCAAAGTGAAGTATGCTCAAGTTAGGGGTTGTTCTGGTTGTTTAGGGCCCTCGGCTTGTAGACATGTCAAGTATTTTCAGTATATCAGCATGGTGCTCCTTTTCTCTGCGCCAATGATGGATCTGGCCGAAAATCATTTTCTCCGGTGATATTCTCGCTTCTTCCAGATCTGGCATTTTCTTCGAACCAAGCGATGGATCTGGCCGAAAACGTTTTCTCCCATGATGTTATTATTTTTCCAGATCGGACCGTCCGAATCTAAGTGTGAAGACGAAATTTTTCTGATCTTGGATGATTTAGAGAGGGGGAAGAGAGAAGGGGTGGAGAGAGAAAAATAAGTGTTGAGAATGAGAAAAATTTGGGCCTCTTCGTGTAAAAAAAATATGGGCTAAAATGGGTAATAATTTTGTACAAATAGACATACACTATTATTTTCCCTTTTAAAAATGGCCCGACCGACCGACAAATTATGTGAAAGCCCGAGAACTTAAATAGGCGTTTGGCCATGTAAGCCAAATATTTTTCACTTGAATTTTGAAGTTGAAGTTGAAGTTGGAGTTGTGTTTGTGTCACGACGCATTTCGGGACCGTGCGGGCACCTACCTTTCCCTCCTCGGCAGGAAAATCCTCTCATTCATTGATACATCAATTAAGCAACAAATAATTTTAAAGCATTAGATAATTGGAAATACAACAGAACTCCATAATATATTCAATAAACTCAAGTGTTTATATCATTACAACAATACATGGTTACAGACTCGATACAATTTCCCATGACCTAGTCTAGACTAGTACAAGAGAGACTAAGTAATTCCAGATTTCATCTACACTCTAAGACTCAACCTCCATCCCGAAATGAAGTGGGAGGAGGCCTTCCAGATAGGCACTGCGTATTTCCACATATGCTTCGATCAATCACCTGAAACAATCTACACCCCAAAAGGGTGTAGCAAGTGTAATATCAGTACAAACCATGCATACTGAGTAAGTATTATAGGCCGACAATGGTTATTAATGCGTATCAGTAAAAGAATTCACAGACAAGCATGATAACCACTTGACCAATTCATACATCTATCTACCTGCCAATGTACAACAATACCCTTTAATCATTAACTTCACTCCACTAATCACCAGTCAGACTCACAATTTGCATGTCATTTAATCATTCATATTAGTCCAGAGGTCAACTCATCTTAGGACACCCATTATCCTACAGCATATAGTCACTGAACATATAACTAATATTCCGGACGATCTATGGCTACTTCAACAAGTTCAAACAACAAATCCGGCCCCCAAACACCCGTCATTGCCTAGGTAAAGCAGCTAATCCCTAAAGGTGCCAAGTATGCATAAATCACGCCCGAATCCAATCATCACTAGTACAACCCCAAAATATCTCTGAATCAATCCATATGCAATGCAATGCACTAGTGTTTGAATGCAATGTAAAACCATGCAAATGAGGTATACACATGTACTCCAGACAGAAATATCGACGTCTTGGTAGAACAATCCAGCGTGAATCGCGAAGTCTAAGTGCCACCCGCCTCGGATCTTTGCCCAACAGACAGACAGGACCCAAGATCTTTGCCCACGGGGGGTTCTCACCGGCACCACTCTGGGGACCCGCAGAGTCAATGCACTAACAACGATTTTGAAAATATCATCGGAATTGGCCATGCAACAACGATTGCGAAATAGGTCATCAGACATCGATCATCTCACAATCACTCAAGTAAAGGAGTTTATCAAATATCAGTTTCATACAATCAACAATTTCGAAATTGATCTTCGGACATCGGCCCTCTCACAATCAATGAGTGAGAGTTTATCAAATGCGAGCTTTATACAATCAACATCATTGATCAACAAGTTCAATCTCTTAAGTAAAAGAGTTTATCAAATATCGGTTTACTACAATCAACAATTCCGCAATTAATCTTCGGACATTGGCCTTCTCATGATCAGTGAGAATGCGTGCAATGCGTGTATCAACATCAACAATCAAGTTCAATATCACAATCAACAATAGGATCATAACAATGTATCATATCACAATACCAACAGTGGTTATGCCAATAATATATGAATATCACAATACCAATAGTGGATATGCTAATAATGTAACCAAATCACAAGTGCCAACGGTGGGTACGCTAACAACATATCCAAGTACAAATACCAACTAGGTTATGTCCATTCTATCCCAATCAAGGTGATAACACAGATTCCAATATCTATCAACTACTCATGGCATCAAACCAGCACAATAGAACAATTTAAGCACACATACCAAATCAATCAGTTGATATACATTATTACCACTTCCTTAAATCAGCCTATTAGCTTAGGACAAGAATCTCACCCTACACTCGAAGTCATTCATCACAACTTAATTAGATCTCAATCACAACCGTGGGTACATTTTATTCTCTCGTTTAGCAACTAGATTCACCATTAAAAACATAACACAAGTAATCACGTATTACAAGAAGTTTTCATCGTTAAACACAAAATAGGTTTTGTCTGCTACTCCCAAGTCACATAAATCTACCGATAATCAAGAAAAACCACAACAACACCTAAGGAATCTATAGTCCACAAGCCCGAACAAACAAGTCACATAACAATACAATACGAGAATTCCATCTTAAATCTCTGATTTCCTACACATGCATTCTCCGTTTCTTCTAACACAACGATATGGGATACTAACCCGAGTCTACGAAGGGAAGCCATAACCTACCTCATGGCTGAGTGGGTGCCCACGAACATCCGTTGATCCTTCGATTTGTTCACCATCTCGTAATCCACACGAAAAGCTTGGAGACACCCATGAGACCTAAGAGTAGAATTTACCATTAGGGTGCTTATCAAGGATTTTGAAATTGATAAGGTAGATATGGAATTTATTGTACCTTTAGATTCACTTTCACAATGCTAGTTGATCAATCAACCTTCATTTATGACTTCATGAAGATATTCTAAGTCACTAGCTAGGTTAAGTTGTCATTTTAGCCTTCTCTTTAAGAAACCCATTTTCAAGGTCAATAGTAGAGACATATTTGTGCTTCAATGGAGGAAATGAAGGATTAGATTAAGGACCATGTTAGGATAATGAACAAGGGAAATAACCCAAGGATTTTATATCAAGGAGAACAAATGATTCATCTTTTTGGAACTTGAGGGATTGAGGTTCCCAATATTTTGTGATTTCTAGATGAGGGGTTCTTAGTAGGAATCTTTAATGGGAAGGAAGAACGGGGAAGATTAGAAGCATTATTTCTTCCAAGAGAACATCAAGTTTTGCTCCAGAAATACCCCGTGGGTTGTTGGACTCTTCAGGGTTTGAAAAAATGAGGTTAATTCCTGAAATGTCACTTAAATAGGTCGAATTACTGCTCGTAACCAATGGGGCGGCCGCGTCACCGCTTCTGCGCCCAAGGTACTAGGCGGTCCACTAGAAATTCTTGTTATACCGCTTTTGTGGTTGCAACGCCGGCAGCGGTTGCGCCACCGCGCCCGAAAGACAACCGTAGCGGCACCATTGGGGGTCCCGGTCTTGATTCTTTGCGCACAACTCCTACGATTTTCTGATCAAGTTAACGGTTCCCAAATTGTAAGGGGAGTTCAAGCATGTCTCCAAGAGCCAGTGTTACGAATATTTTGGAATTCACAGTAACGACGGAATGGGTCGTTACATCAGATACCAATCAAACAACCGTTCTTCCCCGAATGGCTAGAAGATAATAAAGTGCAGATGAGGTATCATATTTCGCAGCTAGGATTGTAATTTGTACTTCTATACCGTCGTATCTTGAGCTAAATAGAAAGGGATAGGGTGAATGACGTAGTCGAGGGTCTTTCATATGTCTCCAGGATAACCTACTGAGTAGAATTCAAAGACAGTGAGTTAATGACTAAGGTCCATTACTGGCCTGTGAAGCTCGGAGTACATTAAATTGTGTCGGGATTCTTGGGGGCCAACCTTGGCATGACCGCTACAGGGGTCATGAAGACGCTGCGGCTGTAAATCAAGAGACCAGGGCTCCACTTCAGCGGCGTCCAATACAACTTCGATGGTGTCGCAGCGGCGGCATGCTTGCCGCTACAGAGGTATAACTGGCACAAGAATATTAAGAGGAATAAGCCTCATTTGTTCCTATTTCCCTTCAACTTCCAAACAAAAAATTCTCTCCCTCCTTCAAAATTTCAACCCCCTCTCCTTAAACTACCCCAACACCTTCCTTACTCTACCCCTCTACTTCGAACCAAACACCAACTATATGTATCCTCCCTGACTTCCAAGGATAATCCGAAGGGAAGAGACTAGGAGGACAGCTCAACTTTTCATCAATCCACTTGATTCTCCACAACTAGGTAAGAAATCGTAATTCCCTTACTTGTATATCGATAGTAGACTCGGATTTAGGGAAATAATGCACGCATAATTCGAAAAATTTTGACCCAAAGTTGGGGTTTTTGGGTTTTGGTGGGTGAACTAATAGGGTGGAATTTAAGAGTGTTTGGAACCCTTTAATCATTAGAAAAGACTCCCCGTCGAAGGTTTCGTAGTTATAGCATCGATTTGGACCACAAAACTTACACATAGTAAAGAAAATTCATTTAAAGGAATGATTCGGATCCTCTTGAAATCTGTGTTGGTTAGTTGTTAAAAGATTCCCTTAATAGACTTGGACTTCATGCACACTAGTTTCTGGTTCGATCTATGCTGAGAAACGATGTTTGGGTCAAATTTTGGATTTGTGGACTGAAATTTTCCAGTGGGTTTTCTGGGGAAGATGATACCGCTTCAGCGGTTGGCTTAGCGCTGCAGCGGTACCGTAGCATTCGTCCTACCGCTTTAGCTATCAAGAGAGAATTGCACATGACCACTATAGCGATATGTGGATCGTGATCGTAATAACGCGCACCGGCTAGTCTGTGATCGACCGCTATGCTGCGATTCTAGCCTAGCAGACTCTGCGACGAGGAGGGATTTCGTTTGATTTTTCAAGCTGTTCTCTTTTAGACTGATACAAGATCGTTAAGATGTGACTCTAACAATCTCTTAAATACTTTGCAAGAAAGATGGAACAAAACCCAGAAGGAATTCAATAAGTTCAAGGCGGGGAGGAGGTTCCCAGCTACGAGAAACTTCCAACACCCGAGAGCAAACAATTGTACTTGCAATAGCTGTCCATGTCCTTACTATTAGACCGAGGCTTCGATATGACCAACGTGGACAAACGGGCTTTGGATTTTCTTGCCCGATTAGAGCGAATCGAGTGGAACCGCTTGGTTGAGGATCCGAGTTTTGCAATCAAACCTGGGTGAGGGAGTTTTACGCTATGTTGCCTATGGTGGACTGGGATTCTCCTAGCCTAGATTGTTATTCGGGTTACCAGGGTGAAGGTGCGGCCCAAGGCCATCAATAGGGTATACAAACTTGACAATCATCCAGAGGAGCCCTTTGCCGCTAAGGCCGCGGAGCAAGATTCGAGGTGGTTGGCTTTAGTGTTGGTTAATGAGAGTGAGATGAGGTATGCCATTTGGGCTGATGGTAAGGTTGCGATTTCTAGTGATTTTTTTACTGCGGAGGTAAAGAGCTGGCTGAACATTGTTTCTCGTAGGGTTCGGCCGTCGAAGAATGTCCGGGATGTGAATTTTTCTCGTGCCTTGTTTGTTGCTTGTGTCCTTGGGGATATACCAGTTAATGTAGGTTCTCAGGTGGTTGCAGAGTGGAAGGACTTCTTGGGAGACGAGGGTGTGAGTTTGATGTTTCCATCCTTGATCACTTCGTTCTGCAAGAGGTTTAAGGTGCCAAGAAAAAATGTGACAGATGAGTGGGTTCCCAGCGATAATTTATTTCACCCACTTCTGGTGAAGGGTTGGGGTACTGCCATTGTTAGTAGGCAGGATAGGAAAAAGAGAAAGGTTAGTGATGCCCAAGTGCGAGGCAGTCGGACTGGGGCTGATGATGATGCTGGCGATGAGGGCGGTCAGGAGACCGAGGCCGGGGCCACTCACCTTCAGGGGCCATTTGAGCGCATGGACACGCGCTTTGATGAGATGGTGGGTATGTTCCAGAACTTGCCTATGTACTCCAGGGGTTCTTGCTCGCCAAGGGATGCTGCCGCTTTTTTCACCAGGGATGAGATGAACGGTTATTTCAACACCCAGAAGACATGGGAGAGTAGCTTGCCTCCATGCGGACAGTCTATTCTACCTTGGCCACAGACCACAGGAAACTTCGGGAGGAGTTCGATGCTGAGGTTGCCAGGAAGAGATCCCGGGACAAGGTGTTCGTCCATAACTGGATAGGGACTAAGGCCATATGGGACACCATGCGCCCTGGCATGCCGATTCCCGTGGGAGATAAGTCCGACTCTGATAGGTATTCCTTTCTGTAGATGCCTCGAGAGGTTGGTGGTGCAGCTAGGCAGGTGGAGGTAGTTGGCAGCTCTGACGATAATGACGTCATGAGCAAGATGGATGATTAGAGACCACTCTTTCCTTTTTCTCCATTGATGATGATATAGTTGCCCCTGTCGGGCCTTGCTGTTTAGACTATTTCTTTTGTTTTGTTTGGGTTGTGTTATTTCCCTTGCTTGGATGATGTTTTTCATTTTTGGTCCTTGGCTAGCCTTTTTTGGGCTTAATATTCGGATAGCTTGTTTAAATGTGGGACTATTTAATTTTCTTGTTTTGGTAATGGTAATGATGTTTGTATGATGGTTTGAGTGACGCTTGCCCTCGTCGAGTTTGTTTTTATATAACTGTTAGTTGGTCGAGCTGTTGTTGCTTTATCTGGTCTGTTAAATGGCTAAAATAGGGGAAGGGCTCGGGTCTCTGAAGCTTGCGCTACCGCTTCGGCGGTCTCTTTGACCACTACGGCGGTTCCGCTTCGGCGGTAGAAGGGCCGCGGAAGCAATCAAGAATGAATAGCTGGGACCATTTCAGTGATGGTCTTACCACTGCAGCGGTAACGCTAGCAGTTAGCTTACCGCTAGAGCATAATATCTGGCAGTAATACAATACCAACTTGGATCGTTTTGCAACTAAAATCTTAACTCGACCGTACTCAACATATATCAGACTTGATTCCGAATACGACTTGCCTTTCACGCGTAGATACCAATTGGAATCGTCTAGATACCAATTGGGCTCACCGAGATACCAATTTGATCAAAGTGGCACGATTTGAAAGAAGGAAGGGAAATTTTCCTAGATGCCCTATAGCCTCCCATGGACGGGTACAGACGTCTACGTACCATTTCACGAGATTCTACTAGACATTGCTATTGTACTCATGAGACCGGTAACCTAGGCTCTGATACCAACTTGTCACGACCCATTTCAAGACTGTGCAGGCACCTACCTTTCCCTCCTCATTAGGCGAACCCTCTCATTCATTGATACATCAATTAAGCAACAAATCATTTTAAAGCATTAGATAATTAGAAATATAGCGGAACTCCATAATATATTCAATAAACTCAAGTGTTTATATGATTACAACAATACGTGATTACAGACTCGATACAATTTTCCATGACCTGGTCTAGACTAGTACAAGAGCGACTAAGAGATTTTGGATTTCCTCTACACTCTAAGACTCAACCTCTATCCCGGAATGAAGTGGGAGGAGGCCTTCCAGATAGGCACCACGTATTTTCACATATGCTTCGATCAATCACTTGAAACGATCTACACCCCAAAAGGGTGTAGCAAGTGTAACAGCAGTACAAACCATGCGTACTGAGTAAGTATCATAGGCCGACAATGGTTAGTAATGCATATCAGTAAAAGAATTCACAGACAAACATGATAACAACTTGACCAATTCATACGTCTATCTACCACACGATGTACAACAATACCCTTTAATAATTAACTTCACTCCAATAATCACCAGTCAGACTCACAATTCGCATGTCATTTAGTCAGTCATATTAGTCCAGCGGTCAACTCATCTTAGGACACTCATTATCCTACAGCACATAGAGACTGAACATATAACTAATATTCCGAAGGATCTATGGCTACTTCGACAAGTTCAAACAACAAATCCGGACCCAAACACCCGTCATTGCCTAAGTAAAGCATCTAATCCCCAAAGGTGCCAAGTATGCATAAATCACGCTCCAATCTAATCATCACAAGTACAACACCAAAACATCTCAGAATCAATCCATATGCAATGTAATGCAATAGTGTATGAACAATGACATGCAAATGAGGTGTACACATATACTCCGGACGGAAATATCGACGTCTCGGCAGCACAACCGAGCATGACTCGCCAAGTCTAAGTGCCACCCATCCCGAATCTTTACCCAATCGAAAGATCGGACCCCAGATCTTTGCCCACTGAGGGTTTTCACCAATACCACTCTGGGGTACCCGCGGAGTCCATGCACTAACAATCATTCTGAAAATATCATCAGAATCAGCCATCTCGCAATCTCTCAAGTAAAGGAGTTTATCAAATATTAGTTTCATACAATCAACAATTCCAGAATTGATATTCGGACATCGGCCTTCTCATAATCACTCAAGTAAAAGAGTTTATCAAACATCAGTTTCATACAATCAACAATTCCGGGATTAATCTTCGAACAACAGCCTTCTCACAATCTCTCAAGTAAAAAAGTTTATCGAAATATCAGTTCACTCAATCAACGATACTGGATCATCACCGAGAATCGGCCATACATCATGAATGAGTGAGAATGCATGTAATGTGTGTATCAACATCAACAATCAAGTTCAATATCACAAGTACCAACAATAGGGTACACCAACAATGTATCATATCACAATACCAACAGTGGTTATGCCAATAATATATGAATATCACAATACCAATAGTGGATATGCCAATAATGTAACCAAATCACAAGTGCCAATGGTGGGTACGCCAACAAAATATCCAAGTAAAAATACCAATTACGGTTATGTCCATTCTATCCCAATCAAGGCGATAACACAGATTCCAATATCTATCAACTACTCATGGCATCAAACCAGCACAATAGAATAATTTAAGCACACATAACGGATCAATAAGTTGATATACATTATTACCGCTTTCTTAAATCAGCCTATTAGCTTAGGACAAGAATCTCACCCTCCACTTGAAGGCATTCGTCACAACTTAATTAGAACTCAATCACAACCGTGGGTACATTTTATTCTCTCGGTTAGCATATAGATTCACCATTAATAACATAACACAATTAATCACATATTACAGGAAGTTTTCATCATTAGACACAAAAGAGGTTTCGTCCGGTACTCCCAAGTCTCATGAATCCACCGATAAGTCACTAGCTAGGTCAAGTTGCCATTTTAGGCTTATCTTTAAGAAACCCATTTTCAAGGTCAATAATAGAGACGTCTTTGTGCTTCAATGAAGGAAATGAAGGATTAGATTAAGGACCATGTTAGGATAATGAACAAGTGAAATAACCCAAGGATTCTATATCAAGGAGAACAAAGGATTCATCTTTTTGGAACTTGAGGAATTGAGGTTCCTAATATTTAATGATCTCTAGATGAGGGGTTCTTGGTAGGAATCTCTAATGGGAAGGAAGAATGGGGGAGGTTAGAGGCATTACTTCTTCCAAGAGAACATCAAGTTTTGCTCCAAAAATACCCCATGGGCGGCTGGACTCTTTAGGGTTTGGAAAACTGAGGTTCATTCCCGAAATATCACTTAAATAGGTGGAATCCCTGCTCGTAACCGCTGGGGCGGTCGCGTCACTGCTCCAGCGGTCCTACTTTTGCGCCTAAGGTATCGCTGGGGCTGTCCATGGGAAATCCTTATTATACCGCTGTTGCGGTTGCAACGCCGCTATTACGCCACCACTGGGGTGGTCTGGAAGGCACTGTAGCGATACCACTGGGCCCAGGGGGCCCGGATCCAATTCTTTGCGCGCAACTCCTACGATTTCCTGATCAAGTTAACGGTTCCCAAATTGTAAGGGGAGTTCAAGCATGTCTCTATGAGCCAGCGTTACGAATATTTCAGAATTCACAGTAATGATGGAATGGGTCGTTATAGTTTGGTTATAGTTTTTGCAAAGAAAATTTGGTTGTTTGAGTGTATTTAAAGTGAAAAAAAAGTAAAAATAAGGTTTTAGGTGTTTTTCAAATTCTATATTTGAAATTTTCATGGCCAAATGTTGATTTCCAAATAAAGTGAAAGATTCTCATAGCCAAATAGGTCCTAAGTTAGTTCTCTTTTACCAATCCAAACGGGTTAAAAATGTTATCAATTTGGTTTAGGCTTCATATCGGATTTGGGAACTAGATTCTTAGTTTTCTTATGCCTTTTGTTTCGTTAAGTTGTATTTATATTTGGATTCAGTCTATTTTATTAGATTCATTAATTACTGGTCTATGTGATTAGATTCTTTGGTTTTGTTCATTTTTATTTGTCCATGTTTTACTTGACATATTCTTTAAGGAACAACAAGTAATATGCCAATTATCTAAATAATTGAAAACAATCAATACACGGTATATTTTAAAAGTTGGGCAGGCGCTAACAGTTCCTTAAAATTTTCAACCCAATAATTAATAATAAAGGGTAAAATAGGTTTGAAATGATAAATTATCTCTTGATTTTTCAAGCTGAACAAGTACTGGTGGATATGTATTTTTAATATACCCCCTTCGTCTCAAATTATTTGTCGTGGTTACTCTAAATAGTTGTCTCAAATTATTTATCATTTTGGAAGTTCAAGACACAATTAGTTTTTTCGTTCTCATTTTATTTTAGTAGAATTTTGTCGAAGATGACTGATAAATAGAATAAATTTTTAATGGAAAGAAATTATAATTTAAACAAAAATAATAATAAAATAGTCAAATACCTCCACCAAATCCTAATTCATTTACTGCCTCCCTCCCAAAAAGATTGTCTTAGTTTGACTTAGCACGGAGTTTAAGAAATAAATGAAGACTTTTGAAGTGTGTGGTCCAAAATAAGCCTTAGATATTTGTGTGACTGTAAACCATCACATAAAGTTAAAAATGTTTCTAAATAGATAAATGTGTCAATTTTTTTTTTTTTTTTGGACAAAGTAAGACAATCTTTTTGGGAGGGAGGTAGTATTTGTTAAGGGAAGTGAAAATGACAAATATTTTGAGATGGAGGAGTATTAAACAAGTACAATGGATGAAGGGAGGTAATTAACTAATTTGGGAAATCAATGGGATTGTAGGTTTGGGAATAGGAAACCCGTATTTTTTTTCCATGTCCTAGCATATTTGGGAAATAGTTTGGATCTATAAATAGCAAGGATGTATTGTACTAGTGTTGAATTTTTCACTCTGTCTTAGATTTGCAGATTTAGATTTTGTAACCTCCAGTGCATTATTTGGTTTGTTAGTGATAATGAAATGGAGGCGAATTTGGCAATTGTCGGAGCTAATATTGCAGCACATCATGCCTTTCGTTGAAGTTAAAGATGCTACTCTAATGGCTACCCTCTCCAAAACTTGGCACCGTGCATGGAATTCACTCTCCTCTGTCAATTTTGGTGCTCTATTTTTCCACGACAAATATGACCTGCCAAAGCAGTCAACTTTTTAAATCAAGTTGTAGCAATTCGGCAAAATCACAAGATTTCTTTAGAATCGTTTCGGCTACGGTTGCCCTATTGGTGTTATTGGACTCCTTATCTCCCCAATTGGATTAAACCTTCGTAGCTTGTAATGTCAAATGTTTCCATTTAACAGTGAGCGCACCTATTAATAATAAAGAGGTAGAGGATTACCACAAGTTGCCTGACGACATCTTTGATGCCAAAGCACTAGATGTTCTGCTTCTGGGAGTTTTTAAGATTGAAATGCCCTCCTCCTCTAATGGTATAAAGTTTTCATCTTTGCGAATCCTTTATCTCCGATCTGTATTTTTGGATGATAAATTATTTCAAGCTCTATGCACAAGCTGCTGCAATTTAGAGATTTTGTATTTGCATTTTTTTCAAGGACTTACCAGTATTCAATTTGGTGAAACCATATCTACGTTAAACAAGGTAGAATTAGGATTTATGTGTTGCCCTCCTGAATTCCACACGGTTCATATTAGAGAACCTAACCTTATAGAGCTTGAGATGTACCAACTTACAAGTTATCTAAAGGTATTCAATATATTGCTTGCAAAGCCCTTAGATCTTTGTACCTCTCTGATATGGTCGTGACCGAAAAATGGGTAGAGGATGTTTCCAGTTTACCCAACCTTGAAGATTTTAACTTAATTAAGTGGAAGACGCTAAACACCATCAAGATCTCAAGTGTCAGGCTCCATCAACTGTTAGTATTTGACTATAATCTGATCACCCTTGATTTAGATACTCCTAATTTAAAACACTTGTCATATCGTTTCCATTCATTTCTAGCATTAAAACTGAAAGCCTCAGTTTCGTTGGAACCCAAAATCTCTTCGACTCAGAAACCCCTGACAGTGATTGGTACTCTAAGCTCATGATTTTTCTTGCTAACTTCAACCATTCCAGGGCTGTTGAATTATCAAGTGAAAATGACAAGGTTGTGTGCCCCACAAAGTCTTTAGCTATACAGCTCGAAGAAGCTAGCTGCTAGGATTTCTCATAAGTTGTTTCTTTTATTGCTGATACAGGTTATAATTATACCAAATGACATGAGATGAAACTTGGTTCCTACACTTTATGGTACTGATCGTTTGCATGTAAACATTCAAAACGAATCGAAGTATTCAGTTGTGGATACTGTTGATAATTGGCTTTGGATTTCTCCTCAACTGGACACCTTATCTTTTCACCAAGCTGACTTAAAGACCTTGAAGGTAAACTTTTTCTTGTTTACAAGCCTTTTGATTTTGTCTTTAGCACAACGCCGTTGGAATTGACCGAAAACTGCAATTACCAGCTAACTTGTAAATTTGAGCCTGTATAAGGATCACTGAGGTTGTGAAATTCTTCTTCGCCTTAAAATTTTTTTATATAAATCTTTTCACCCCATAATATGATATTGCCTCTTTGCTGGTTAATTGTTATTGATTCACGCTTATAAGTCTTAACCCTTTAACAAAACGTTGCTACTACTAAAAAAGAGATTATTAATTTCGAGCGGTCAAAAGCTAAAACCAGCACATTTAAAACTTTTTCACTCATTGATTCTTCATGATGACAGTTTTTTTTTTATCTTTGCTCTTGTTGTACATAGTCAGTTCATGCTGATTTTCTGGGCTTTACAGTTTATTTATGAAGATGAGAAGCCTTGTTGCACATCTTTAACTTGCAAATGTTGGAGGCATAAGTTAAAGCAAGTCAAAATGTAAAATTTTACATGTATGGAGCAACAGTAGTTGAGAAACCATTTTTTTGCAAATACAGACCTCATAATTAATGAGGTTGTTGGGCCAAGCTATGAATATGGGCTACAAGATGAGCCATTCAGTGGGCTCGGTAATCTGCCAAGAAGATGCAAAAGGGAGCGGTCAGAAACTGGCTTATTATATCTGTCGTGTTGGATAAAGACGTCGGTGAGGAACAATATGCAGTAAGGAGACTAGTATTAGAACTAGTTTAAATAGAATAGTGCAAGCAGGGCAGTAATCAAAAAAGTTGGTTAAGATATTTATCTTTCTCTGTCTGTGGCTTTATATTCCCTTTATTTTCTGTCTTTCTTCAGCAAGTATTTCATTATCTTGTATTGCTATCGTAATCTTGTATTGGATTCCAAAATTATTAGAATATCAATTCCTATTTCACTATTTCATATTTGTTCTATGAAGTTTATGACGAATATCGACGTTTCCCCATAATGCTTTAAGTCCAAGATTTCATTTCAATAAATGTACTTTGAATTGAAGCTTCTGTGATTCATTGGTGTGGTTGTCTCTAGTTGTATCTTTTCATAATTTTGAAGAAATTTGATCCAGTCTAGTCGGATGATATATATACTCAGTAGGAACTACTTTGTTCTTGTAATGACCCACTTTGTCGTTACTGTGATTATTCCATTTTTGCCCTCGTTGACCAGTTCCTGAGTCTCATTAGAACTATTTGGACCTAAGATGATAATTCCCATGTCTTCCCAGGCGTCGTATTGAGTCTTGGAACACCCTTTGGGATGTGACTTTAAGCGGAACCCATATGACCTAGAGTTGACTTGGTCAACGAAAATTCTGTTGGGAAATTCAAGGCCACTAGTTCATAGCGCGTTTTTTATGTATGTTTGCATATCTGGTTTGTATGTTCCGGACCTCGGGTGATTGTCAGATTCGGGATGAAATTGTGAAACTTGGGAAAAGTTTCAGGTGTCTGGTGTCCGTTGTAGCGGCACCAGGGCACCAGGACTATTGTAGTGGCACCGCTATAGCGGTGTGGTTGTCGCTATAGCGGTAAGTTGAGTTTGGTATTTTGGTCATAAAATTCCGATTTTGCCTTGAGTCCCGTTTTGCTAAATTAAAGAGTGGGTTTTCTACCCGAATAGAATATAATCATTATGAGTATCATTATTCATGGTTTCTTACATAGAATTCATATGTGATAGAGTTTGATTGTTTGGAGACGCTTCGAAAGATAAAACAAGATGTGAGCCCGTGGCACCTGTTCGGCTGCCAGGTAGGTTACGACTTTCCTTTCGATAGACTCCGGTTAGTTTCGCATATTCATGTATTATAAGGAATGGAGAATGCATGTGTAGGAATTGGAGGTTTGGGATGGAATCCTAGGATGGTATTCTTGTGTGATTTGTATGTTCGGGCTTGTGGCCTGTAGATTCTTTAGGATGCTTGATTTGATTTTAGTGAGTATTGGTGGATTTTATGTGACTTGGAAGTAGTGGGTGATACCTATTTTCTGTGTCTCACGATGAGAATTTTTGTAATATGTGATTAAGTGTGTAATGCTATTAATGGTGAACCTAATTGATAAATGGACGATATTGTGAGAGAGCACAGAGAATCCGAATTCTTGAGGGGATTAGTATTGGTACTTGTTGCATACGTGGAATTGAGTCGTGATAAAGAGGATTTGGATACAAAATTCTTGAGCACTAAGAAGGAAATAATTGGTATCTGGCATGCTTATAAGAATGCGTTTGTGATTGTTATGAGAGTGGATTTCGTATTCCAGTGCGATGAACCGAGTTGAGTTCCGACGTGATTGCATGTTAAGTGGTTCGTAAGCCCTTTCAGATAAAGGTATGTCTTTAGACTTTCGCGTTTAGAGAAATGATAAGGATTTTATGGAATCAAGGTTTAGTAGTTTTAGGGTGATGTTACGGATAGGCGTGGTAGATGTGCAAAAGGATTTAGTGTTGAGATTTATGAAAGTGGTTACGCCGTAGGGCTATGATAATTGATAGTTCATTGAAAGGATGAATTTAGGGTTGTATGAGAGTGAGATCCTAGTAACTTAGCAACTGTTAAGAGTTATGTCCAATATCGAATTTAGGCTGAGAGCCTTTGTACTTGCTGTGTAGCTTCGGTGAGTTTTGTTATTTCACGGTGTTGTTATCCAGTTGAGTTGATGGTATAGTCGCTTGAATGGTTAGGTGCGTTGAGGTTCGACAATGGACACGTTCTAATTTAGTGAATCGGAGATGAGACTTAAACCCTTTCGAGTTATATGGATCATTTCGGAATTCAAAATAAGGAATGGAATAAGGGAACCTTGGTAGAGGAGAGTGGGTCATTGTCGACCAAGTATGTGCTTCGTTGGATTTAGAGTTTAGTCGGTTTAGACTCTGATGCGTTGAAAGGTAGCTCTAATGTGAAAAGTGTGTAGTGCGATTCTATCTCCAAGGTTGGTTTGGTAGTGTGCAAGACTTATGATTTAAGGTAATTGATTTAGTGGCTTCGAGAATTGGTTAGTGTTAGGTGAGAGTGGCAAGAATTAGGTGCGTCCTTGGGAGTACTTGAATCTATTTAAATGGTGGTATTGTTGTCTAGTATGGAATAGACGAGCTTGTGATTGTTGTGTGATTTTGAGAGATTAAGTTTATGGAATGGGTAAGTGATAAGAAGTTGTGACCAGTGGCTGAGTGAGAAGTGAGATTTCAGATGACCGATATGTTGGATATATAGGAGGTGGCTTGTGTGGTACCCCCTTGGGATAGTTTCACAGTACTTTGCAGGGAATGAGTTAGTATGTGTTTAAGAGAAAGGATTTGTATAAATTCTTAGTATGTTATGGCTATCAGTGTTTCCGAGATGGGATCGTGTTGTGCTCAGTGTTTTATGTTATGAACAACATTGACGGAATGACTTCGGATATTATGGGTCCGAAGTGATTATGCTTGTTAGCGCCAAGGATTGTGAGATTTTGATGCTTTTGGAAGTATTATGGGTTATTGAGGTATTACAATGGGAAGTTTAATAGTTAAGATGTTGATTTATGAGTACATATGTCCTTAGTGTCGGAAAATTCGAGTTGCACCAGGTATGCGTATTGGGTAATGTTAAGGAATTAGGGGTTGCATTCACAAGGTTTAGTTATCTGGTACCTTGAGAACAATTTGGATTAGTTTCAGCTTTTAGAGCTGAGAGCGGTAACTTATGGTTTGCTATGCGCGGTATGAATGTGATGGGTTTCGAATCTTGTAATTAGTTTATGCTGTGGGTCAAATCGAGCTGAAACAATTTGGATTAGTTTCAGCTTTTAGAGCTGTGATATATTCTGAAATGGTGCGTTCATTGTGGGTCATTATGGTTTGAATGGAAATGGTTAAATCGAGGTTATAACTCCAAGAGAACTTATGTGTTTCAAGTAAATCAGTTTAATGGATGTGATAAGGAATGCCTGATTTTTGAGGTTTGTTATTAGTAGTCCTTGTGGTATCTCACCAGAGTCAGCCTTTCGGTTAGTACAATGGGTTGTAATGATAATGGTTGTGCTTCGGAGAGATTCTAGGATTGTGATAAGGCTCCGTTCTGACCATTGGATGTTGGCAGATCTTGCTCTATGCGGTACTCGATGGTAAGTTCCTAGATAAGTGATTTGAAGAGTTAAGAAGACTTAAGACTGACCTAGTTGGCTACGAGAAAGATATGTTTTAATGAAATAGCTTAGAGTTTTCTGGAAGAATTAGGGTTCTCTTTTGGGAAGAGTAAATCATGGTTTCAGTTTGTATTGTGTACTTCTAAGAAATTGTGATTTAAGGAACGACTTGGAAAAAGGGTGAATCAAAAGGATTAGCTATCTCAGAATATCTTACCAGTTCGGAATGTTTTATGATTTAGGTTATGGCTAAAGGTTCACGCTATTTGATTTATATGGGTGAGATCCGTTGTTTGTTTTAGAGGTACGGTAATTGGGTTTTTTGCCTAAGTGCGAGCGAGTTGCGATTTGGGTTTGCTTCTTGTTGTGAGAGCTTCGTGTTGGTTGTGATATGATTTCCTTATTTACCGTAAGCTTGTCCTACTCTCGTCGTCGCTCGAGGATGAGCGATTATTTAATTGGTATCTGATGTAACGACCCGTTTTGTCGTTATCGTGATTATTCCATTTTTGCCCTCATTGACCTGTTCCTAAGTCTCGCTAGAACTATTTGGAACCGAGAAGATAATTTCCATGGCTTCCTAGGTGTCGTTTTGAGTCTTGGAACACCATCGTTTTGAGTCTTGGAACACCCTTTAGGATGTGACTTTAAGCGGAAACTGTTTGACCTAGAGTTGACTTGGTCAACGAAACCCCGTAGCACGTTTTTATTTATGTCTACGTATCTGGTTTTTGTGTTTCGGGCCTCGGGTGATTGTCGGATTTCGAGATGAAATTGTGAAACTTAGGAAAGTTTCTGGTGTCTGGTGTCCGTCGTAAAGGCACCGCCGTAGCGTGTTTTTGCCGGCCTAACGCCGGCAAGTTGAGTTCCGGGCTTGACCGCCGTGCCGGTACACGGCTCTGGGTAGTACATTCGGGAGCGGTAAGGGTGGACCGCCGGGAGCGGTCGACGAGCAGCTTTTATAAGTTTAAAGCCCTAAAACCCTAGTCATTATTTCTATTCCGACGTGAGAGCTTTGTGGAGGCAAATTGGAGGGTTTTCAAGTGATTTCTTCCCTAAGGTAACATTCCTACCTTATTATGTTTCATTAACCTCTCTTAATCATCAAGCATAATCTAGAATCCATAGAATCTATTGGGTCTTCAAATGGGTTCTTAAGTTAAGTTCTAAATCATTTTTGGTTCCTAGAATCTTCCTAAATAGTATGAGTAATGTTGAATATGCTTGAATATGTTGGGAACAAACTAGCTAGATTCATATTTTCCATAAAAAGCTTAAGACTAAAAGAAGGGTTTTTAAGGGTTTTCTCCCTAATGAGTTCTTGGCGTTAAAATCTTGTATTATTGGCTGGGTTTGCTTCATTAAGCATGGATTTGATGATTATAACTATGTAAACATGTTTCTTCCATTTTAGTGATAAAATTGTGGGATTAAAGTTAGGGTTCTTAGACCCAAAGTTGGGGGTTTTCACATTAATGATGATTTGAGAATTAATTGAGTTTTCCCTATGATTAAAGTAATGGGTTTTGACCCTTTGGTGTTGAATTTGGTATTTTGGTCATAAAATTCCCGTTTTGCCTTGAGTCCCATTTTCCTAAATTAAAGAGTGGGTTTTTGACCCGAATAGAATATAGTCATTATGGGTATCATTTGTCACGACCCATTTTCGCTGAGTCGTGCGGGCACCTATATTTCGGGGAACCCTTAACTCAACATTCAAAATAATAGAGAATAGCGGAAGAAAGTAAAATAACGTAAGTCACACAGTATAATATAATATAATATCAATGAATGTGGAAGTAAATGAAATCCACCCTAGTATCTGGTCTGGTCATACAAGAGCATCTAAACCCAAATACTAAAAGTCTGAATAATAATACATAAGTAGTCTCAGATCATGTCTCAGAATAGAAAGCAAGACATAAGTAATGGGAAAGTCTTCGAGGTCAGCGGACGCCATGCTCAACCTGGAAAACTCGAGTGGAAGCTGAAGAGTCGATCAACCACGATTCAGAGAAACATATTCGACTTAACACTCTGCATTCATAAAAGAATGCAGCAAGTGCAGGTCAGTACAATCAACAGTCCTAGTAGGCATCATAGGCCGACTAAGTATAGCTAACACAATTCTGAAGATAAGGCAGATAAACAAGGAATCTAGCATGTATAAGTCAATATAATCACAATCAGATATCCACCATCGCCTACGTAAGCATCTAAACCCAAATCTTTCAAGTCCGAATGCAACCAATCCAATCCAATCACCACAATAGAATCATCACGATCTATTATCATAATAGAATCATCGCAATCCAATCATCACAATATCTCAATCAAGTCATAATGCAATGCAGTGCAATAATGGTATAAATGTGATGCCATGCCAAGCAAATAAGGTGTACACATGTAATCCGGATGGAAATATCGATGTCTCGGTAGCACAACGCAGCGTGACTCGCGAAGTCTAACTGCCACCTGTCTTTAATCTTTGCCCAACAGACAGACAAGAGCCTGGCTAATTGCTTAAAGGGGGAGTCTCACCAGCACCATCCTGGGGGACCCGCGGAGCCTATGCACTAATAACGATTCCGGGATAACATCGGAATCGGCCATGCAACAACGATGCCCGAATATAACCATCGAGAATCGGCCTTCTCACAGTCACTCAAAAGAGTTAGCCAAATATCAGTTTCACAAATCAACTATTCCGGAATTGAACCTCGGACATCAGCCTTCTCACAATCACTCAAGTAAAGAGTTTATCAAATATCAGTTTCATATAAATAACAATTCCGGAATGGGCCTTCAGACATCGGCCTTTTCACAATCCCTCAAGTAAAAGTGTTTATCAAATATCAGTTTTGCTCTATCAACTAGTACATTGCATCAAGCCAGAACAATTAATCAATCAACACACATAACGGGGTGGCTAGTCCCAACACGCATCAGGGCCCAACCTATGATAATATCTATCCCAAATTCATACCCTAAGGTTCACATGCTGTCTCCGACCTCATAATCTAAATATGTGATTCACTATACGAAGTCTCATAAAAGTAAACCATAACCTACCTGTATTCTTGGGAACCAAAACACTAACAAGTCACTCTATTGCCTTGCCCTTCCTCTGAAGCTCAGAACCAAAGTAGTCTAAGCATAATTGAATTCTATATTAGAAATCATGAAGAATGATACTAAGATTGCTATGATATCAACTAGGTCCATTTTAACCCTAGAAATTGGAGAAACGAGCCCACAAGGGCAAAATGGGAAATTCGCGGGTAAAATACTAAATTAAGTACTAGGGAATCACAACAAGACCATTAATTATTGATTTAACTCAAGAATTGGTCTAAATCTGATTTCAAGTTAAAAACCCCAAATAGGGTATAAACCCTAAGTCTCCAGATCCGAAATTCAATGTTAAAAGTTTAGCATTAACATCATCAATTTATCATACATGACCCTAAAGAAAAATATCCCAAAACCCTCCTCCAAATTCCATCTCTAGGAAAATGTTAATGGGAAGGGAAGAATCTAGAATGATTGTGATTAAGGAAGAGTAAAGCATTAGGCAAAGTTTACCTCCAACAATTTCTTCAATTTATCTCCAATAGTAGTTTCTCTAAGCCCCAATATCGAGAAATGAAATAGTGAGGGTCGAAGACTTATTTAAGACACATTTAATGAAATATAACTGCCCGTCACCGCCACAACGGTTTGAAGGCCGCTACGGCGGCTAGTTACCGCCACTGCGGTATGGATCATATCATATATGACCGCCCCAGCGATCATCACGGCTGCAAGCACGGCTATGGCCCCGGGGCGGCTCTGTCCGCGGTGCGAGGCACCGGACACCGGACTGCATTTTCCAAACTTTTCTAAGTCTTCAATCGAATTTCTGGGCTATTCCCAAGGCCATCTGCTCACAACTCGACCACCTAAAACCACACAAAAATTTGCTGTGAATGCGCTCGTGGTCTCAGAATTTCCAACGGAGGTCTCGTTGACCAAGTCAAACCCCGATGCCTCGATTCCAATTTCCCATCCTAAGTCTTGAAATGCATCCGAATGCATTGGGAACCGAACCAAATAATCATATAGGTTCTAAACAACCATCCGGACCTCTCAGAATCAACGGAATTCCCAGAAAGGTCCATTTGCCCAAAAGTCAATTTTGGGTAAACCATTATTCACTTTAAGCCTATATTTTCGTCAAAGTTACCCGAATTCGGTCTAGGAACCCCGGGAAGCAGAACAGCAGTCCCCTTGGGTCAAAAACGAGCTAATCAATGCTCGAGAATGGGCAAAAATGCCGAGAGAACTATAACGACTAAACGGGTTATTGCATCAGATACCAATTGAACCGTTGCTCGTCTTCTAGCAAAGAAAAGAAGGAAAGTAGGGAAATACCTGAATCAGTGAACACCTGGGGATATCGGCTACGCATATCGTACTCAGTCTCCCAAGTAGCCTCTCCCACAGGGCGATGCTTCCATTGCACCTTCACAGAAGCAATCTCCTTTGATCTCAACTTCCGAACCGACCTATCTAAGATCACGATTGGCTCCTCCTCATAAGTCAAATTCTCATCAAGCAATATAGAATCCCAACGGATAATGTAGTTACCATCGGCAAGGTATTTCTTCAGCATTGAAACATGGAAAATCGAATGAACTCCCACCAAGCCTGGCGGTAATGCCAACTCACAGGCTACATCGCCAATACAGTCCACAATCTCAAACGGACCAATGTACCTGGGGCTCAACTTACCCCTCTTACCAAACCTCATAACACCCTTCATGGGTGAAACATTTAATAGAACCTAGTCACCAATAGCAAACTTCAAACCCCGAACCTTCCGGTCTGCATACATCTTTTGCCGACTCTGAACTGCCACGAGTCTGGCCTGAATAACTCTCACTCTATCAAGGGACTCTCTTAATAGATCGATGCTCCTAGGTTGACCCTCAAAACCATCGAACCAGCCAATCGGAGATCTACACCTCCTACCATATAAGGCCTCAAAAGGCGCCATACCAATACTCGAATGATAACTATTGTTGTATGCAAACTCTACCAAGGGCAAGTAATGATCCCAATGACCACCAAAGTCAATAACACACGCTCTCAACATATCCTCAAGCACCTGAATGGTCCACTCGAGCTGGCCATCGGTTTGGGGATGGAAAGCTGTACTAAAGTCCAATCGGGTACCAACTCATGATGAAATGCTCTCCAGAATCGGGAAGTGAAGATAGTACCCTGATCAGATACCATAGAAATAGGGATCCCATGTAATCTCACAATATCCCTAATATACATCTTGGCTAACTTCTCCGCGGTATAGGAAACCTGAACCAGAACAAAGTGAGCGGACTTAGTCAATTGATCCACTATCACCCAAATAAAATCAAACTTGCCAAGGGTCTTCCGAAGACCAGTGACAAAATCCATGGTAATTCTCTCCCACTTCCACTCGAGAATGGGCATTCTCTGAAGCACCCCACTGAGTCGCTAGTGCTCATACTTTACCTATTGATAATTTCCACACTTATCCATAAAATCAACTATATCTCCCTTCATACGGCGCCACCAATAGTGCTGTCTCAAGTCACGGTACATCTTAGTTGCTCTCGGATGAATGGAATAGCGAGAGCTATGGGCCTTAGATAAGATCAACTGAATCAGATCAACAACACGAGGAACGCACACGCATCCTCTAATCCTCAGAATGCCCTCAGAATCAATCACGGCCTCCCCTCTCGACACCTTATCTCAGATCTTGCTCAACTAAGAATCCTCAAACTGATGAGCCTTGATCCAATCCAATAAAACTTTTTCATTTTCTAAATAGAAATATCAAAAAAATTATATTATTATACCAAATCCTTATTTTGTTCTTTATTGTATTGTCCTCAATTTTGCAATAAAAAAGGTTTCACGAGCCCCGCTGTTATCCGCTACATTTAAATGGGTCTGAGGTTGAATCATTTTTTTCATCTGTGAATTGTTAATCAACCCATTCGATCGCCTTTTTCGCCTTCCACCTAAGCTGCGAAGGAAAGGCCCAAAGCCAATCCCAGCGAACAGTGAAGCTTCGAAACCCATTGGAAGGGGCAGTGCAAGAGATATCATACAAAAATGATCGAATCTTCGGACACCCACGTCCGAGACTCCCCCGTTCTTCCACTCCGCCCCGAAGAGTAACTAAGACCAATTTAGTCTTGTTTTCATGTTCCAATTAAACACTGTCCATTTTTTATTATGCTCAAAGGATAAGATTATTAAAAGACAAAGAAATGAGAGAATATCGGATTCTATTTCTTTGGATCTGAGCTGAATCTTATCTATTTCAACCCCCCTAGATTCGGATTCGACTTTTGAGCCTTTCAATAATTATAAATTAAAAGTTGCTCCTGCTACTCAGTCAAGAGCCTTTAGCATTATACAAGGACGTGCTGTAGGAGTAACCCATTATGTTCTATCTAACCTCTCAGTAACCAATGATCAGGTGAGGCAGAAATTATTTAGTTTGGGTTTTTTTGGCAATGATCTCACCTCTATACAAGCCAAAATCCTGCCCAGGGCTGAGATGTCAAGACGGACGAAACTGTTGGCCAGAGTCTAAATCTCCATGGCCAACGGACACTCGAAAATAATAAATTGAGCTAAACTCCCCATACTCACTGCCTTGCGACTCAAGGCATCAGCCACCACATTGGCTTTACCGGGGTGATACAGAATAGAGATGTCATAGTCCTTCAGGAGCTCCATCCATCGGCGCTGCCTGGAATTAAGATCTCTCTGGGTAGACACATGCTGAATGTTATGTCCCGTATCTTTACATAGGGACATTATAAAGCTAAGTGCGACAAGATAAAGACAAAGCGGTTTTAGGGTTCCCGGTAAGGGTTTTCACCTCCCGATTTCGTTTCTATGCACAAGTTGCCTATGGATTTCGTTTGGTATAAGAGAATTATTGGATAATAAGGATTAATTAACCAAGATTGGATGACTAAGTGAGATTAAGAACTTAATTACATCATTAGTGAGCCTAAGTGGCCGTGTGGGCCCCACTTGTGGTTTGGCCAACTCTTATTGGCTAAGAACTTGGGTGGGACACATGTCAACTTTGTGGACTGCATATATAAGGAGGATTGTTGAGTCATAATTCAATTAGAAGTTCATTTCAACATTACAAAGTTAGAGAAATTAAGAGATAGAGAGGGAGAGTCTCGGCCATTTTGGCCGAGGATGAGCTAACTCCAAATTGATCCAAAAAAATTAATTTTCCAAGCAAATTAACTCCTCACCAAGTGTATAAGGACGTGTAGTAGTTGTTGGGAAGAGACAAGGAGGTGTAGCATTCAATAGAGTTGAAGATTCGGCCAAGGTTGAAGGACAAGTTGCAAGGTAAGAATGATCATTGTTCTTGTGTTGTATGATGATTTGAATGTATAATTCATGCATATTGTTGTTGGATTGTTGTTATGGTTGAACTTGAGTGTGAGCCGTGAGCTTGGTGAAGCCATGGTTGGTTCCATTTTGCATGTATTGTTGGTAAATAAATGAATGTCAACATGCAATTGAACAAAGATTGTAGAAGTTGGTTTATGATGTGCATGTTAGAATTGGGCTGTTTTCTTAAAGTTTAAGTGAGCCATGTGTTGTAGATTTGAATGGAATTATGTTTGGTCTTCTTGTACATGTATTGGGAATGGATTGAAGGTGTTGTAGTGTGGATAAACGAGTGGAAATCATGAAGTTGTAGGGATGGCATTGAAGCCGTGTAAGGAGAGCTGTTTTAGGGAAGTTTATGGGCTTGTTTTGTGCCAAGTTTTGATTGTTGTTGTTATGCACATTGTGGTATATTGTATGTATGTTGGATGTGTGAATTAAGGTGTTAATGAAACAAATCATGTTGAGGTGTATAGGCAGTCCAAAACCGTGGACTGTTTTGGGTACTAGAAGTGAAGTAATGTTGTTGAATGTTGTTATGAACATGTAGTAAAAGTGAAATGGTATTGTTGTATGGGCTGTTTGGCCGTGAGTTGGGACTGAATAGAATGATATACAAGCTGTCCAAAGTCCCCTAAGTCATGTTAAACAAGTTTGGAATGATATAAGAAAGAATGATTAGTAATGTTAGCTTGTAGCGCTAGTTGGTTTGTATGCGAACGAAACGTCGTCTAAATGTTTGAAAGGGATTGTGAGCGTCAGAGTGCGTGTTAAAATCCTTTGTAAACTAATTGTAGCTCTTGATATCTTGATATAGGATAAGTGTTGTTGGGCAGCAAGTACAAGTTATTATACGACTAAACGCTAAAGGTACGTAAAACCTACTCCTTCCTTCTTTTTGGCATGTTCTAGACGTAAGTAAGATATAATCCGAGGCCGGGGTAACTCTACTCTCTAATTCCTAGTATGACATGTGATTGTTATTCATCCTTAATGTTGAAAATGTTGGAATGGTCGAGTTATGATCTCGCTATCTATTACATGATTGACTTGTATGTAACGTATAGGAGTTCTTTTTCTTAAAAGGAATTGCATAGGTATGTTGGGTTTTTATCAAATGTAACATGCTAGGGTGATACATGTACATGAATCTTGAAACGTTCCTTAATGTAGTTTATAATGGTAATTGGAAAGAATTTAATGTGATTAGTGTCCTGATCTCCGAGAACTGATTTAGTTTATTGTTCATTGAGTCTCAAAGATGTTTTACTTTTATGTGGTTGCTTATTGTCACGACCCAACTCCGTAGGCCGCGACACGTGCCCTAGTTGGACACTCATACGTACCTTAGCCTAAATTAGCAAAATAGTACAAATAAGCAGAAAATAATAATTTAGCAAAGACAAGTGGGCATGCCGCTTAAGGCCGATAAGGCCGTCACAAAACATAGTGCAAGCCATAATTGTACGCAACACTCACGAGCATATACAAAACCCACACTACATGTCCTACGACCTCTGCACGTAGCAACATAACATAATCATATGACGGGACGGGGCCGTCGTACCTGCAACCAATACAAACATATAAAATAGAAAATGCGCTCGAATTACGGGCTCGAACAAAGGAGCACTTCAAATGTACCGAGCGTACAACCAGGCGAGCGGATCGGCAAACCAAACACTGCTACTGCGCGACGAAACGCCGGCCGAAGAAAGGGGGTCGCACGGAAATGTCCGAATATGTAAAGAGAACGTAATAACTAATATCAAAATCAAAGCGCAATAATGTGCGGAGGAAGCATAAGATACATAGGAATCGAAATGCATACCGAGAAAGTCATAAGTAATGCATGCAAAAATCATATGCAAAGCCGGCCCCGCTATGGGACTCGGTGAACGAACGAGCGCTCCTTCGGTCCGTAGCACGGCGTACTTGAGTAGGGAATATCTCCGAACAAATCATAACATACAGGAAGTGGCCAATCGAACATAATCGGGGAACGGGAAAAAGCGTACATGGCAATCTACACCACAAACCCCTGCGTATATCCGCCCCCCCA
>NW_026726918.1:0-36955 GCF_029784015.1 Lycium ferocissimum
GATGTTATCCTTTATGCTTCCATATTGATATTGATCATGCTTTACATACTCGGTACATTCTTCGTGCGCGTCCTTTTGTTTGTGGACGCTACGTCATGCCGCAGTGGACGGGAGACGATTTGATCCATAGCCGTACTATCTCGGGGACTACATAGCGAGCTCCATTTCATTCGGAGGCTGTGACTTTTGGTATATATATTCTTTTGTGTATATATTCATGGGCACGGCGGGGTCTGTCCCGCCCGTATGACATGATATGATGTACCCTTCTTAGAGGCTCGTAGACATTGTGTATATGGTTAGATATGTTCGGCCTTGTCGGCCTATATTTGGGATGTTATTTTGTTCGCCTTGTCGGCGCGTGTACTGTATATATAGGGCATAGATGTTGTTGATGATATAAATATGTTATTGCCCGATGAGCTTAGAATGATGACGAACGAAAAGTATGATGTAATGATGTGGCTCACCTAGAATGTGAAGTATAAGTTTGAAAAAGGGGTGCCCGGGTGGGCTAGCACCGGGTGCTCGTCGCGGCCCTCAAGTCGGGTCGTGACAATAAACCTACTCTTCTAAAAAGGAAAGTTGTTTGTAGGTGTTCTAAATTCTTAAAGGTTGTGGAAGGCACACTAGGCTAGAGTTAGCTTAATTGTATTAGTTGAATTTTCAAAGGTTGTTTGTTGGAAGGGTGTCTTCATAAGAACTTTGAGTGGTACACTAGGCTAGAATTAGTCTAGGTGTATTAGTTTCCTTGGCTAGAGTTAGTCAGGTGGAGGTGCTTACAATTAATGTATTGTAAGGGTTAAGGGACTATGAGAGTTACTTCCTAGGTTGCAACTATTGTAAGGGTGAGAGATTATGGTAGTTAATTCATAGTTTGCAATAGGTTGTATTCTAAAATTGCTCGGTGTAGTGGAGTTGAAATCCTATTCGGGAAGGTCATGGTTTTTAATCCCTTGAGCAAGGAGTTTTCCATGGTAAAATCTTGCCTTCTGTACTTACTGCATTGCACACGGGAAATGGTACTCAACCAGGTCCCTCATTTACTGTTTGGTGAGCGCGCTGCCTACATCACTTATGATTCGAGAAGGTTGAGATTTTATGTGCTTTCACTTGTGATCTGATATCTGAATATGCTTATTGACTATACTTAATTGCTTATCTGCTCTACTTATTAATTTCTGCTTATTTGTATGTGTTAGATAATCGTTGTTGGCCTATAATACCTACGAGCCTAGTGTTGTCCTCATACTACTCTTGCTACACTTCTTATGGAGTGTAGAGTTATTTCCAGGTCGGTGAACGAGACTTCGTGATAGATCCAGAGGAAATCATAGAGATGTTTGGGTGATGTAACGACCAAAACTGAAGGGCCATGACGGGCACCTGGCTTTACTTGCCAAGTACTACTAGACATACATCCATAATGTAATCATAAGCTTAGGGGGCCCATTAGGGCTGCCATTAGGTAAGCCATTAACTACATAACAAGCTGGACATACTAGACGATCCAACAAGGCTGTCACACATATTTATGCAATAGTACATAAGCCGACAAGGCCATACAACATCTAATTGTACAAAACTGACTACAAGCCTCTACTGGAATACATGACATAACGTGATCGGGACAGGACCCCGCCATACCCATGCATATGCATCTGTAACCATGCTGACTCACAAAGCAACTCCAGAATAACTGGAGTGCAACGAAACTGTCTGCTGAGCCGACATCCTACGGGGAGAGTTATCAAACTATATATCAAGACCTGCGGGCATGAAACGAAGCGTCCCTAGAAAAAAGGACGCCAGTATGAACAATGTACCGAGTATGTAAGGCATGAAAAATAGCATAATAGAGACATGAAAGTAACATGAGATAATAGAAAAACAACCTGTATATCTGAATGCCTCTGAAGGCAGATGACATGCATGCTTTCCTTTTAAAAAAATATTTTTATACATATATATAAGTCATACCATCATCATACCATACCCGACCATAATAAGGCTCGGTGTCATCATACCCGGCTATAATAGGCTCGGTGTTACCGTACCGAATTGCTGTTGTGTGCATAATAGGTGACGCACCCGACCAGCTATAGCATGGCTCGGTGTCATAAAATAACTACATATATATATATATATATATAAAGCATGCATGAGAGTACAAGTAAATGCTACATCTCTATTGGAGTGACATAAGGTCGTTATACCTATGATTACTATTATAGAACTATCATCATCGACAAATCTCACCTTGAAGGAATCAATGACCATAAGATGAGATCAACAACCGTAAACAAGATCAACAAGCATGAGACAAGATCAATAATCATGAGATAAGGTCAATAACATCATAAGAAGATGAAGAACATAAGCTCCTACTATTTCTAAGGGTTGTGTTATTATGAGGACATTCGTATATATTCGTATCAACATGATCATGCCAAAGGAAAGAAAGGGACGTCCTTAACATACCTCAAGTCATTCGAGCAATCCAACAATCGAGCTAATTACAGCTAGCACACCAATCCTATAACAAGGAATATATATGAAAACTTAAATGGGGCTAGTATATCACGTATATCAACGATAACTTGATTCTAAAATGAAACAGGCAGCACTTGCCCTTATTTTCTAGCCATAGCAACATATACAACAACCCACGTAACAACAAGCTTACAAAAGTCCTTAAATACTCCTTTCACTATCCATACAAAGAATATATACCAAATAACCCAAAGTATACCAATATACAATAACAATATACACTTCCGTTCTTCCTAATCAAGGAGTATAATCTCATCAACACACCAACAACATTAGATACTATCCATATACTTGGAAATTAGCTTAACCACACTATCACAACATGCTCAAAAAAATCCATAATCTCAACATGGTCTCTAATCCATATTTGAACTTCCTTTTTCACTTTCTTCCTTCAATCAAGTTGTATAACAATCAAAAATCCTCAAGAACATGCAATAGAGATGAAACCTTACTTTAATCATGCAAGAACAAGCTACGATCAAATTACTCCACTAGGATAAAATCTTCAACTTCAACAACAAGAAATATTTGAACTATACTAATGCTAGTGAGATTCTTAGCACTTGAATCACTTAATTCCCTTGAGTTTTGCTTTGGTTTGACATAAGAACTCGTGGAGAGCATTTAAGAGTGTATTTAGGTCTGTTTTGGAAGAAAAATGAACCCTCAAGAGTGAAAAACGAGATAGAAAGAACCTCTTAAAAGTCCACCGACAAAAAGTATACCCAAAATGTACTGGCCATACTTCAGTGTATGTCCCGTACATTTATCCCATACATGGAATGTCAAAATTTAAACTTTCTAGAAAATCTGGAAAATTCTTGAAAATGAGGTACGAGACGTACAATTTTGTACTAGTCGTACTTATCAAATTTGCGATATGTCAGTTGTATTGGAAATAAGACACGTTGAACTTAAATTTACATATGTTATGCATTGCATAAATCCTCATATTCTAGGATATATACCTCTCTCAAGTTAGATCAAAAATCCCATCCAGAATTCTGCTAAGTTTTCCCAAAGTTTAGACAAATTTAATTCCTTCGATTCTTTTGATCCCGGAACCTTTAGACACTTGCTTAGAACTTGTTAAAAGTTTTCCTTAACCTTATAAGGGCTCCATGACCTCTCTGGCTTACGATAGTTTACTTACAACGCAAACAACATGAAATTTTTTGAGGTGTAACATTCGTCCTTGAATGTTAAATTCTCAGAGATCTTAAGGAACTTTCGGCAGAGCTTTCTCTGTAAATGTACTACTGCAAACCTATCATGCAGCAAACCAGCAGTACAATGCCACACAGGGCAATAACAATCAGTAACAATTGTGGCCTCACACGACCAATGATAGTAACTAACAACATATACATACCTGAAGGCTATGATGTCTCAGTCTGGATCTCCTTTAGTAGCGGAAAAGAATGCGGATATCTGGATCTCATATCTTTCTTAGCTTCTCAAGTCATCTGTTCTACCTTCACATTTTTTCATAGTACTATTACTGAGGTTACATCTCTGATTCTCCCATTCTTATAGTGCTTCATACGGGCCATCTGGATATGCAAATTCAAGCCACACTAACTGGTCATCCCACCTTTCTTAAAGTTCTAGCATACATGTTCATAATATATAGCCTGAGACATTTGAAAAGTTTGCTCTACCTACCTAATTATCTCAACGTGGAAATTAATACTGAGGGTAACCTATATTCTTCAGGTTTCTCTGAATTTACTAATCTTCAGGCACTAGTAGAGAAATGGGCATCTTAACCGAATAATTCCATATATATCTTACATAATTCCTTAAAATTATAAAATCCATACTGATCATTCTTTCATTCCTCAACGAAATATCCATATGCTACTTCGGTCTTTCAGGCTTCTGTTTCTTTATTAAAGAACCATGAACTCTGTGATATTTCCTTTTTCTTTATCCGCTAAGGTCATGATACATCTATGTTTCCTCTAAATAGATCATCTACCCTTGCTATATTTAACATAAAGTCGGTTTTGATATCTTAAGAATCCATCTTGCTAAGTTACTCTTTCCTGGATCGTCTTTCGAGCTTTGGTTTTTAGGGATATACCATATCTAGGATGCCATGTCTTTTCTCAGGGTTCCTAAAATAGACCGTACCTTGCTATTGCTATCCTCGGCTATGCTACACTTCTCCAGTTGAAGCTCTATAGTGATCATAGTAAGCCTCTCATATACTTATATCATCTCTGCAGTATATAATTTTATACCCTTCTGCTACCTTCCAGAATAAATGTATCCATTTAGTGCTAGATATATCTTTATTCATCTTAATGCCATGAAGTTGTCTTACAGGAACTTACTCCTCATTATCCTCTTCACTACCGCCACTAGCATTTAATTCCTCATTTAGATCCATCTTATTCCATTTACTTACAACGCGACTTTAATTCCTTTACATCTTCAATATTATGTGCTTGGAATTTTCGTATCTCCTATAAGCTTCTACTTCCAGATAATCATACACATTTATTCTTTTTCATCTTAGGTTATTACCGTCAAGTACTCGCGTTCCTTCGAATAGTTCATTTTCATTTCATGAGGCGATCGAGAAGGTAAATCTTATTGTGCAGCGACTGAAGACCGCATAGAGTAGACAAAAGTCTTATACAGACATGAGGCGTAGGGAATTGGAATTTGCTGTTGGTGACAAGGTTTTCTTGAAAGTGTCAGCTATGAAGGGGCTAATGCGTTTTGGCAGAAAGAGCAAGCTCAGTCCTCCCTATATTGGTCCTTATGAGATTAGAAAAAGGGTTGGGAAGGTAGCTTACGAGTTGAGATTACCGGCTGAGATGTGTCCATGGTTCATCCGGTGTTTCACATTTCGATGTTGAGATTGAACAAACCTAATCCTTCCCATGTGTTACACCAGTTCAGATCTTAGATCGTTAAATTAGAAGGTTGAGAACAAAGGATGTAGCGTCGGTTAAAGTGTTGTGGCGAAACCATAATACTGAGAAAGTTACTTAGGAAGCAGAGGAGGGCATGAAGAAGAGATATCCTCACTTGTTCCCTATGGCAGGTATGAGCTAGTGTTTTAAATTATTCATAGATGAATCATTGTGTTTGTTCGAAACAACTTGTGGTTTAGCGAATTCTTTCTTGGCTACAATTCTCATTCGAGGACGAATGATCGTAAGGGGGGGATAATGTAACATTTCGTAAATTCGAGTTAGGTGTGAAGGTATTAAATGAGAAGTAATATGACATTTTATGCATATGAAGTACTATCAATATGAGTTTGGGTGGAAATAGTTGATTTAAGATCAAGATCAAGTAGTGAAGTACGTAAGAGTTCTTAAAATAGCCTAGGATTTGTTGACCTGTCTTGTAGGCCAATTTCGTGAAAATCCGTTGCACATTTGTGAAAAATTCCTCTAATAGAAGTTGTAGATCTTTGAAATACCTTTCCAAAGGTATAAAGTGGAGCTTAAAAAAACTTGTGAGTAAAAAGTTATGGTCGTATTACTAACGTGCATTTCGCGGGATCATCCTGCGATTCAATCCTGCGTTTCTCAGGATGAACACAAAAAATCACACCCCTCTGACACATCATGCTGTAGGGCTGCGTTTCATGGGTTAAACATCCGATTCGCGGGATGCGTCACGCACCTTGCTTGACTATAAAAACCCCCAGAACGTGGAATTTTCTTAAACCATCATTTCAATCCATCTTTGGTCGACCTTTTGAGGAGAAATAACCCTAGGGCTTCCCTAAAACATAAGGTAAGAACATCTTTAACGTTATTGATCAATCCTAGCATTAAACCAGTGATTCTTAACATAATTCTTGAATGAAAAACCTAGGATTGCAAAGTAATCCTTCTCAAAGTGACTCAAGCTAGAGTTTTGGGTGTTCTCTGTTGTAAAAGTGAATTGTTGAATTACGTAAGGCTTAATTAAGGTATGTCTCTCTTTTAAAAAACTTATTATGGATGTATGTCTTCTTCTCAAAAAATCTATATTGCATAAAAAGGTGAACTTCTCATACAAAACCCTAATTCATGTTTTGATTGTGGTTGGTGTGCGTGAGGGAACAAGCCCACATTAAACCTTGGTTGTATTATCCTCTATATACATACATGAAATCATAATCGTTTTCTTCTATAAGAGATTGTCGTTAATATGTTACACCCCGTATCTTCGAAGAGCATTTATCAAATTTAAAACATAAGTACGTTGAGTTAGGGTTACGTAAAACCACTTTGGAATATAAGGAGAAAACATTATTAAGTATATTTATTTAGTGAAGGATGTATATAAGGTATACCGTAAGGTTTATAAGGAAATGAGTGGAAGAAATGGAGTAGTACGACTTTGGAGAAAGGATGGATCATATTTTGTGTGAAAATTTTGGTCCAACTTGGGGGACAAATATCTCTTAGCATATGAAGTGTTTTGAAGTGAAACAAAAGTCTAAAATGAAGTTCGTTGAGTCTAGTTTCCAACGCAATAAACTTCTCGTTGATAAAACATCGGAGTAAAGAATTATGGACGTTACAAGTTCAGCTGACAGAGCAGAAACGCGTGCTACGGTCAAGACGCACAAACACAACTGGTACAAGATCTTTGCTACGAAATTGCTACAGTGAACCCCCGAATTTGACCCTTTATAAAGGGTAAAAACCCCCTTTTTCCGTCAAATTTGCTAGAAAAATCCAGAAATTAAAGAGAGAGAGTGAGGGAAACAAGAAGTAAGCAATTTTCAAGTGACGGAGTATTAATCGAAGCTCGGATAAATGCATAGATGTGATTCTAGTATGGTTTTGCAGTGGATTCAAGGTGGATATTGTAGATATCGCTATTTTAACAAGAATAAGGTATGAATCTCCTATTATTAATATTACTTTTGGTTTATTTACGAAGATAGAGTGATGAAATGGTTGTATATTAAAGTTGTTGGTTGAGAAATGGGATAAACATCGCGTGGGGTGTTTTATGGAATATTCTGGTATTGATGATGATGTTGTTGATGTTGGTGCTGTTGTAGTTGTTGTTTTGTTGGTATTGTGATTTCGGGCTAGACATATAAACAGGGGAGGTGCTGCCCGAATTTCGGCAGATTATAAATGGATTTATTTGAAGGACTAAGACAAGCGTATAACGATGAGTCTAACGATTGTGTGAATCCTCTTAAATGTAGACTTGCGAGCTCGGACGAATAAGTGTAGATAATTGGAGGCTGAACAGGTATGCTAAGGCTCGTCCCTTTCTTTCAAAGGCATGATTCCGATGTTATGACTTCATAAATGTTTCCATATCTTCCTTGTTTTCAAAAGTTAGATGTTTATGACTCCAAGGCATAATTCCTTTCCTAATAATTCATAAATATTTTCCAAAATGTTCATATTTTCTAAATCAGAGATTTATGGCTCCGTGAGCTCTTATCATAACAACGATGAACCTGTTTTCACAATCATAATGATGATGTCAAAGATGGGAATATTTTCCTACGATGATTATGATGATGATGATTCCGTGTTTATGTTATATCCGGCATTTTCGCGTATTTGGAAAACTTGAAAAATAACTTTGGTTTGTGAGGAATAAGGTCATGTTGAATTTTTCTTAGTAAGTGTATGCCGGTTATGGAAACTTGAATGCGGAAACACCGAGAAGGCCTAAGGGCAAGATTGGAATTTTGGAAATTAATTTCGGGAATTGCAAAATAAGAATTATGATGAATTGGGCTTAAAAGAAAATAAGGAAAATTAGGCCCAAAAGAGGTGGGGTGGCCGGCCAACTACATGGCCAAGCCCACCCAATTTAATTAATTTCCATGTGCCTATCATGTGACAAAGTATTCATGAGATATATATTCATGATCATCTCTAGAGTTTTCAAGAGAAATCAAAAGAAATCAAGAAAAATTGAGAGGAAAAAGAAAGAGAGGCTCACGGCCTAGAGAGAAAGAAGAGAAAAAGAGAAAGGAAAAAAAATTTCCAAGCCTTTAACCTTGGTTCAAAAATTCATTTCTTGTGGGATTATTACTAAGTGCAAGGTTCTCTACAACTTGGTATAATTATTTTGGCAAGAAAGAGCTTCTTTTGGCAAGTGGAAGAAATTGGAAAGGTAAGAATTTCATGTCTTATTATGTTATAGAAGGATATATATATGCTATGATATGTGAAATTGAATGAGAATCATGGAAGGGTGATTGTTGGTGTGAGCCGTGTGTGTGTATATATACATATGGCCGTGTGTGTGTGCATGGTTGTGCATGGAATTGGTGTTGAATTTTATGTTATATTTTAGTTGTGGTTATGGTGGAATTCATGTTAAAAATGAAAGTAGAATGAATTGATGGAAGTTGGAAAAATAAGGTGTTGGCCGTGTGGTATGGAAAGGGAAATGGAAATGAATTAATTTTGTTTGATATGTCAATTGTGTTGTTATGGCTTTATGAAGTAGATGGAAGAATAATGGCTTAAGTTTACATGAAGAAGGTTGTTGTTATGTTGTTGTCGGAAAGTACATGAATTTATTATATATTATGTAATTGAGAAAAAATGAAGTTGTAAGATGTATATGGTGATTGTTGTAAGTGAAATCCAAAAGATAAAAATATGTCGTGAATATTTATGTTGAAATTTGGAGGGTTCGAACGAATTATGGTTTCGGTGGAATTTTGTATAATTTGTGAAATAATGCGAAATGCTCTCGAATTGTATTTGAATGGTCTTGAATAAGTAAATGAATATGAGAACATCGATGTTAGTTTGAAAATGTGAAGTTAGTTTGGAAGTTGTTGCTTTATGAAGAAAGAAGACTATTTATGTTATGTTGTGTTTCATGGTGATTGTTATCGTTGTTGGTATTGTTGTTGGGTTGTTGTTGATTATTTTGAGCCGAGTTGAATCTCGGGGGTGTTGCATTCATAGGGGAGATGCTGCCGAAATTTCGGTAGCCAAATACTTAACCAAAGTTGAAATGTTAACTTGCATGAATAGTAACTGGTAAAGATGACCATTTGCAGTTTTTGGACGAAACGGGAATTGAGATTTGAGGAACATAAGACACAACCAAGGTATGTAAAGCCTTGCCCTTTGTTCTTTGGCATGTTCGAATGTAATAGGCTTGAAATCGAGCCTCGAACGCACTTCGCTCTCACAATTCGAGATTGAAAATAGCCCAAAATCATTCAAGAAGATTGACTTATTCTTTTACCCTTGGTCGACGAAACAAGCTATATGTATGTAACTTCCATAAATGGAGTTGGAACACCCTATAATGATTATTGGACGACTCCCTAGGATTATTATCTATTATTTATGTATATCATCGTGATCGGGTCCAAGGTGGGCCCACAAAACCCTGATACTCCCTGTATGGCTCAAATCGATTTATTTCTGTTCGTTCTTCATGGGTACTTCTTAATTATGTTTCCGTCCGCTAACTAATACGTATTATGATTATCTTCTGAATCTTGATATCAGTCTGACATCTGGGACGATTCTGGATACTCTGCTCGAACATAATCTGACTACTTTGATCTGACCTACCTTCTGAACTATTTCGCTCATTAAGTCTGTATGTCGGTCTGTATGTACATGGTTTCTCATGGATCTATTCGTGGATGTCTCAATGCTTCCTTCACTGCGCCCGGGCCAGGTTCTGTGATTCGTGCACCTCACTGCATTGTTCACCGCGTCCCTCGGATGTGCGGGCCGGGATCTGTCTCGCATCCGATTATGATCTGATTATGTGATATTATGGGGATGGCGGCCAGATGGCATTTGATCGATCTGTCGTCCACCGCGTCCCGTACTACGAGGGCCGGCTCACCGCGTCCCTTATTAAAGGGCCGGGATCCGATTTATGATGTATGTCCGTATATGCTATGACTCGCATGCATGATATGGAACTCTGATTTGGATAAAGATCTGTCTGTCATATGTCTGCATGTCTGATTCGGACTCTGATACTGTCTGTCACATTTCTGTACGTCTGATTCGAATTCCGATTCTGTCTGTTATACTTCCGAGTTATGCTTCTGGCTGAGAGCCTGTCTGACACCCCTCTGTACCTCTGGTCCGATTCTCGTCTCGTATGCTCGTAAGTCCGACTCGGCCCATGGATCCGATTCGTCCGTTACGTTTTACGTATTCGATTCTCGATTATGATTATGTATGTTACATTTCCGCTTACATACTCGCACACACTTTCGCACCGACCCCTCGTTCTACGGGGGGCCGTGTTACATGCCCACAGTACGGACGCACCGCGTGATACGCCACCGGTCTAGGACTTCGGTCCCGTGCTTTGGAGAGCTCCCCTTGATCCGAGCCGATACTTTTGGTATATATATCTTCTCGTTGTTTGTATGTTCGTATATATGGTCATTTGGGTACGGCGGGGCCCTGTCCCGTCTTCTGATTCTGTTCTGTATGTTAGAGGCCTGTAGACATGTCTGTGGGTTTGTGGGTTGTCACTGGTCAGGTACGTATGTTCGAGTTTGCGACTTTGTCTGCTATGATAGCCCTAACGGCTTCTGTACAAGTTTCAGTATGTATATATGCATATGTATGTTTGTGCGAAGTATCGTATATCTGTATGAATTTATGTATGTTTAAACGGAATTAGCCGGTTGGTACGCCTAGTCTGACAGGTAGGTACGTGTAGGTGTCCAGTTAGGACACCAGTCACGGCCCACGGGGCTGGGTCGTGACAGTTTAAAGGTTTCAAGTTTATGATTTCAATGACGATATGAGAATGTTGAGTTATTTCTTGATTCTTAATTTTATTCATGGATGATGACTATTTTTAAAGATTCCAAAGTATATGAATTGATGCCTTATGAGATTTATGATCCTATTCTATGTTTTCTCTTGATGTTATTCTTCATTGATAGTCTCACCTTATAATAATTGTTCCTTCATGCGAGACAAAGAGACCATGATTATTCCATAATATAATCGGAGGTTACCGACCTTACGTCACTCGATAGAGTTATAGCTTTTCTTGGGCTCTCATGCATGCTGCTTATATATATATATATAAATATAAATATATATATATGGGGAATATGGGAAAAAGGGCGAGAGCGTTATATACGCGTAACCACCTGATCAGTTGGTATAGTATGACATGATATCATCCCGGACGAGGGATGCCCAGACGCGGGACATATGTGGTTACATGGATCAGAGCCGACGCCTCGGCAATATGATATGTTCTATTTTCTGTATATATATGAACAAAAAAAAGTTTTTCAAAGAAAGCTAAGCATGCATGGCATCCGCCCTAAGGGGGACTCACATGTACAGGTTACTCTTTTATCTCACGATATGCTCTATATTTCTATTCTGTTATTATTCATATTTTACATCCCTTACTATGTTACTATTCATGCCTTACATACTCGGTACATTACTCGCACTGACGTCCCTTCCTGTGGACGCTGCGTTCATGCCCGCAGGATCAGGTAGCCAGTCGGACGATCCATCACAAAGTAGACCTCCCCTCGGCCGCGGTCTGACGCTCCATTGATCCGGAGCTTCAGTCCTTTTGGTACGCTATTCTGTTACGTGCATATATGGGTACGGCAGGGCCTTGTCCTGTCAATTCTACAGTTTGTACTCCATAGAGGTCTGTAGACAGTGATATGTAGTCGTGATATTACGCAGCCTCGTCGGCGTGTATTTTGTTGTACAGTATATATGTAGCGGCCAAATCGGCTTGCGCTGTTACTCTCAGTACTTATGTTATATGTATGCGTTGGCCGTGAGTTCTAGGTACGGTGTCTTTTATGTTGATTGTTCGGGAGACAAGATAGCACGCTTCGGATTGTATATGGTCCCAGGACAGTCAGTGAGAAGTAAATGCATGCATAGGAGTGCTTGGCCTGCAATGGTCGGGCACTTGTTGCGGCCCATCGGTTTGGGTAGTGACATAATGAGGGTTGATTGTTGGCATTGATGTTTTAAAAAGGAACCCTGACAATGGATTCTTGTTTATAGAAGTGGAAACATTTTCAAGATTATCTATGAAAGTATGGATTTCGTAATGGCATAATGAACTTTAATGTTATTAATGGTATGACTACTTCGAGACAAATTGTGAATCGGCTTCTATGCCTTAAACCTTGTTGTTGTGTTTGGCCTAGCTACTCGAGAGGAAGGGTAGCCATTATGGATCATTGTGTGATAATGCCTAGCCATTCGGGAGGAAGAGTGGCCACTTCCGGGTTCGCTACCTGGGGTGTGATTATGCCTAGCTATTCGGGATGAAGGATAGCCACCGTTGAATTTCAAATTCCGGTGTGATGCGCTGCTATGATTAGGGAACCTCAAAGGTCATCCCTTCGTTATGATCGATTTTTGGGCCTGTATTGGCAAGTGTGATATTCCTATATTTTAATGGAACTGTTGTTAATAATCATGATCAACTTAAATGGCATATTTGAAGGTTGGAACTTGACAAGGACTTTATAACCTGTTTTGATAATTGTCTTTCACTGAGATAAACAAGCTGAATAACTGTTTTTACATTGATGTCACATGGTTTTCAGAACTGATTTCTTTATATATTATTACACTTTATTTTCATATTACTTGTTGTCCCCGAGGCACTCACTGAGTACGAAGTACTCAGGCATACCATTGTTGTTTTTTATGGTATGCTAGGTAACGGAGAAGAGCATGTTCTTGATACTTCAGGCGCTTAAGAAGGACTTGTTGTTGCTGCTGATTTGGTGAGCCCACACGTTCATTCGTGGGACGACCTATTTAATTGTTTATTTATTTATATTAGTTTCCAGGCTGCGCCTCGATGAGTTAGACGTTTACTCCTTATTCTTCGAAGCTCCTTAGTATACATTCAAATGTGGGTAGAAAAAAAGTTGTTGTTTAACTCTTTTAGGCACACTATCATGTTTTGGTTGAATTGTTTAAATTGTAAAGACTTTCGCTGATTTTACTCTTACATCATGACTTGTAACAATTTATTTTATAAACTGTTGGAGGTGATTATTGAACCTGGCGGGTTTGAGTGTCATTGTGCATCTTTTAGGTTCTTTCGATGTTGCTCATGACGTCGGATGTCACACCCTTGTAATGGTAGGGCATGACGGGCACCCGACTCTCATCAGAGTCGAGCGAACCCTTACACATTCGCTCTATCAAAACCTGTCATTTCAAATTTTTTAAAAACATATAACTTTTCCAAATAGAAATCATTATCTATATAACGATTATGAAAGCTTTCAATAAAATAAGTACTTTAAACCAATTGAAATCATACAAAATACATACTCTTTTAAAATCCATGAATGACTCAACTGACATCACTTTGTCGACATCTCAACAAACATACCACCGGACATTATCTGCAGAAGTCTCTAAAAAGTAAACTGAACATTATGAGTCAGGACAGGGCCCTGACATACCCATAATCATACATATCTATATATGACTCAAAGACACCTCCGTAATGAGGTGGAACATGCCAATCCCACCGACGTCCAAGCATCCTAGCTATACACTTAACTCGCAACAACTGGGCTGCGGGTATGAACACAGCGTCCCCAGGCAAAAGGAAGTCAGTACGGATAATGTACTGAGTTTGTAAGGTGGTAACAAATCATAATTATAATTTGACTTGGGAGAGAAGAAATCACAATCTAACACAATACCTGCAGCCTTCGCTGGAAGAAACATAAATGTGCACACGAAGTCTCAAAGCAATCTTTAAGTAAATAATTCAACCTAACACACATGCCGCTTCTGACATGTTAATAGAATGGTCCCTTCGGACAGCCGCTTCCGGCTAGTGTCACAATAGTCCCTTCGGACGACCGCTTCCGGCATAATAATGATGGCCCCTTCGGGCAGCTGCTTTCGCTTAATATCACCATTATATCAACACAAACTTAATCCACAAATATCAATTTTAATTCATATCATAAGTCACTAATCAATTCATCACAATCCAATTATTAGCCTTAGTCTTTCATAAGAAGTTATTAAATTTGTATCTCACTAGACTTAGGAGGACATACTTCCAGGTTTGAGGGTAGAATTGTTATGAAATTCTTACTACTTATATTCTACTCAATTTCATCTTATTTCCCTACCCAAATAATAAATGATCATATGAATACAAAGGGATGATACTATGGAATGTAAACATAAATCATAAATGAAATGAAGTAGTAAAATCTTGCACCCCCTTCAGAGTGGTTTTAAAAATCAAACTTTATGTTTCCTTTAGTATAAAATTCATTTCCTCGAAATCATTAGTAAAACCATATACACAACTCAACTTGGCACCTTATGGGTGGTCCCTTCGGAACAGAATAGGAATACAATATCAATAAGCCATCACAAGAAACATTTAGACCTTACTCGTCTAAGAATGGAATCATATGGAGTACATATAAAATGAATAACAACAAGAATCGTGCCAAAGGAAGAAAGGTTTGCCTTACATACCTTATTTACGCCTCAAGCTAATCCTCGAGTCCGTTCCCGAGCTTAGTCAACTAGAATACAATCAACAACGTAGGGATTAAGACTAGGCCAACAATATTATTCTAACTAATCATTTATTCTTTCGCCTAACGGGATTTGGACAAAGATCTCATCTATAATCCTACCAACTCAACAATTCCAAATTCAGCTAATAACCAACAACAACAACAAATCTAACAATTTACAACAATAATATAACTAAACTCATCTTACAATTCCATCCAAAACAACCCCTAAACCACAACGCCTTAATATTCGGTATACAATAATTATAACTATATTTCTAACACTTTAATCCGTTAAATCTCTACGTAATCATCCCAATAACATAAAAGGAACCTTATACATACCTTAGCAGCAGCTCAACCACGAAAATACCATCCTCCAAGCTCAATATTTAGCTTAAAACGACGACGACAACTTGTACTACACGTTATCCTTCACGAGCCTCAGGATTCGGCCTCGAACTTGATCGAACCCTTGCTTTATCTCTCTTAACTCCCCTCACTCACTCTCTAAAATGTTATGGACCTTTTGGTATGAAATGAGTAAGATAAGGTTGAAAACATCCCTTAAATAGCAAGGGAAGTGGGCCTGACCTGACTTGGAGTCGGGTTGGGCTGAGTCCACTGCCAAGTTTGACCTTTCTGCCTTAAAATGTCTATAACTTTTTATCCCTGTGTTGTCTGAAGGCCCAAAACCTATGGTTGGAAAGGTATTTCAATTATCTATAACTTTCATTTTTTGTGTTTTCCCAAATTAAACTTATAACGGCGTGTTGGTCTCGTAAAGCTAGATCACCCGAAAACGTATGCTTAAATCATTCTTTTGTAGTGCTTATGCTCATATTTGGCTTAAGACTTGCTTAACTTCCCATGTACTATTCATATCAATTATCATATGCCCTTTATAAAATCTCGACATGTGGACCCCACCTTAACTTACGGTTACAAGGGCTATTTATCAAGTAACGTATTAACCAACTTACACCATATGGCCTCCAATGTCATCCATATGTTATTCTTATACATATATAACAGAATCTTCATCCCTAATCCTTGTATATCTTTACTCTCTCATGAGCCCATGCTAAGTCGTTTGCAGCCTTGGTAACACAAAATTTTTTGGGGTATAACATCGGATGCCGGTCACGTCTAGGGTGGGTTTTGGGGCGTGACAGTTTAGGCTTGGAAATATGTTGGAATATGTTCGGAGAGGTTTCTAGAACTTCCTAGAACTTGGGGCTATGTTAAAAATGAAATAAAAATGACCAAAATTGTCATATAGACTTGTAGGAATATGTGTGCATATTGTGGAAGTTGGACGAATGTTCTAGAGGATTTGGGATATGTTTAGGGGGGTTGGGATATTGAATGAATGTTGTGGGGGGTTTTAGAGAGGTGTGGACATGAGAAATGGTGAGACTTAAGGGGGTATATATAGTAGTCCAAATCGGGTTGGGCTGATGGGCCGAAATTGGTGGGCCTTTTAAGTAGTTTCTATAATTTCCGCGTCGGTTCGCAGGCTTCTGACAGTCCATTTTAAAATACCCATAACTCCCTACTCCGTTGTCGTATTGATAAATGGTTTGTTGCGGTGGAAACTACACTCGACTAACTTCATTTTAGGATCTTGAAACACCTTAAGACTCCTGATATCCCAGGAGATATAACTCTCTGAAGTTGACCCAAAATTTATGTCCAAAATTCTGCCAAATGTTTCCGAAATTTTTGAAAAACTTATTTTATTCGATTTGCAAGATCCTAGAACCTTTAGACACTTGCTTTAACACTTGTTAAGTGTATTTATTAACATCATAAGGGCTCCATGATGTCTCCGAGCTTACGTTAGTTTACTCACGACTCAAACGATGCGAGAATTTTCTAGGTGCAACATTCTTCCCCCCTTTAAAAACATTCGTCCTTGAATGTTAAGCTCTTAGGAATGCTACAGAAATTTCACCAGAGTTTCCCCAGTAATTGTACCACTACCATCCTATCGCACAACCAAAAATATACAGTGCCTCACAAGGCTACAACATCAATATCCATATTGGCCACACACGACCAAGAAATCATTCAAAGAAGCATCACTTACCTGAAGTTAATGGTGTCCCTGTCTGAAGCTCTTCTGGAGTGGAAACAAATATGGGTACCTGGACTTCATATCTTTCTCATCTTCCCAAGTCATTTCTTCCCTATTATTGTTTCTCCACAGGACTTTAACTTAAGCTACGTCTTTGGTTCTGAGTCTCCGAACCTACCTATCTAGAATAGCAATGGGTGCTTCTTCATAGGACAATTTCTCTGTAACTTGGACATCATCTACAGGTAAAATTCTGGAAGGATCTCCAACGCACTTACGAAGCATTGACACATGAAAGACTGGATGGACTGACTCCAAATCTGAAGGTAAATCTAACTCATAAGCTACTTGGCCTACCATGCGCACAATCTTGTAAGGCCCAATATACTGGGGAAAATGCTTGCCCTTCTTGCCATATCTCATTACGTCTTTCATCGGCGACACTTCAAGAATACCCAATCATTAACTTTGAATTCCAAGTTTCGTTGACGATTGTCCGCGTAGGATTTCTGACGGCTTTGAGTTGTTAATAACCGCTCTTGAAGAAGCTTGATCTTCTCCACTGCTTGCTGGATCAAATATGGCCCCACTAACTTTGTCTCCCTTACTTTGAACCATCCAATTGGTAATCTACACTTTTGCCCATATAGAGCTTCATATGGGGCCATCTGAATATTGAAATGGTAACTAGAACACACTAACTGGTTATCCTGATTTCCTTATAGTTATAATAGCCATACTGATTATTCCTTCATTCCTCAACGACATATCTATATGTTCCTCGGTCTTTTCGGCTTTCTGTTTATTTATTAGCGGACGATGAACTCTGCAATATTTCTTCTTTTGATCTATCAAGGTCATGATACATCTTTATCACCTTTGAATTGATCATCTACCTTTGCTACATTTGATATAGGCTCGACCTTGATATCTTAGGAATCCACCTTACTGAGATACTCTTTCCTGACTACCCTTTCAAGCTTCGGTTTTTAGAGATATGCCATATCTAGAATACTACATCTTTACTCAAGTTTTTTGACTTATATCATATTATTTTCCATTGCTATCCTCGACTACGCTACGCTTCACCAGTAGAAGCCCTATAATAATCTTGAAAAGCTTCTCATATATTTGTAACATATTTAGGATACATTATTTTATACCGTTCTGTTACCTCCCAGAATGAATGTATCCATCTTGGTGCTAGATTTATCCTTATTCTTATTAGTACATACTCTCAGTGAATCTGTAACTAATCTTAGTTGTGATTATTCATCATCTGAATTTATCTAGTCAGTTGCACATATTTGTAACGAGTCACATATTCTTGTAGACGTACTGATTCTGGATGGGCCTAAGCTTTCATCAAAAGGATCTTCATAGTTTCTTTACTGTTCTTCCAAGCTTGCCTTTCTCCTATTATTCGCTTTCCCTATTTCATCATCGTGATGGTATCTAGCGCCAATTGTTAATGTTCCTTCTTCTCTTTGCCACATAAACACTCGGTCTTTAGACAAACCTCTTTTAAAATACAAATTCGCCTCCTTAATGAAGGGTACATCTTACATCAACTCGCGAATTCCAACTCATTCATCTACCATCACATAACCAATTCCTTCACAAAGATCATTCACATCCTTCATTAGCTATTCAGCCTTATATTACTAACTCAATAATCTTATGTCAAGAGGATTTTTGAAAAAGAATCTTTCTGTACCTTAGTCCTAATTTTGTCTTATATCCATATATCCTTATACTCGTACCTCCGTACAATATCCTTGCCAATATACATTATATGATAAAAGGCTCTTGTCGATCTCTGGCTCTTCTAGTAACGTACATCGTTCTCTTACCTTTTCTACCCCTTTATACTCATAAATCATTAGCATATTTATACTCAAGGGTCATATTTATACATATACCTATCCCTTCCACTTCTTACTTCGAGAAGAAGTTACAACCCCCATCTGTTCATACTGATGCCTTATTAATGAAACACTTTGAAAGGTTTAAATGACTCAAGTTTCGCCAAATCCGACCAGTAATATAAAGAGTAACATATAGAAACGTGGAACTTAAATCGATCAATGCATACACATGATACGAAAATACTGGCAATATACCTGTAACAACATCGGGGGAGGACTCAAGATCCTGTCGTCCGGCTAGTGCATAAATACAGTTCTGTGAACTGCTCAGGGTGGATGCTCCCCCTCTTTTTTCCTAGCTAGTAAACTCATACCTCACAACCATTTAAAATACCAATCGTAAGGCTCATATGTTCCTAATTTCCCTCAGCTATTCTAGTTTCTCATATTTTCATACGTCTGAATCTGTAGGACTTCTTAACATACTTTCTAAGTCCTAATTATGAGCCTCTGGCAATATAGACTTAACGAATGATCTCCTCTCGAACACCTACTCTTCTTTCCTTTTTATTCATAAGCCGACATCGCTCTCATTTTTCTGTTGTCAGGTGACCTTCACCACATCTGTCTGAAAAATCAAGGTAAGCCTTCTTATAAGGATCACACCCGTCCTTTTTACTGCTGCATGGTCTTTCATCACATATCTTTTAAAAATCAATTTGAAATTCTAATGGAAACCCAAATAAAACTCTGTAATGCATTTCCCCTATGGTTGGAAAAGTCCTTTACTCTCCTGGTTGGATAAATGCTATCGTAACCTTTGGAACTCCTAATATCTAGAAAATTGTCATAACCACAAGTCAACACATGCGACTGCCTTTCATTCCTATTCCCAAGGTTCCTAGTGGTAGCAAAAATGTCTTAGTCGCAATTACCCATAGATACCTCAATTATTGATTTCCTTAAAATCCCAAATTGTCGATCATTAGGGGATATCCCATAGTAATCGCACAGAAAATAAAGAGTTCTAATAAGATGATCCGCATACCTGTGACTGGCCTCTCCTAATCCTAGTCTAGGAGACTATAAAGTGAAATGTCCTTCTCATTATCCTCCCACCATCTACTTGTCTGACCCTCTTCATCTCCCCCATCATAGTCCGAAAGATATGAATACTCTAACAACTCCTGATTAACTGAAGGCCAAGACTAAGGGCTAGAATACTCCGTAATACTTACACTTGTGGCTACTCTGATGTAATGCTCAATCATAAGAGAAACTGGAGGGGCCAAATCTGGTGCAGACTCAGGAGACCTACGTTGGAAATTCTGAGCCCACGAGTTTGTTCGCAGCGTGTTTTTATGCGGGTCTGTGTATGTTGTTTGTGAGCAGATGGCCTCGGGAGTGGTTCGGGATTCGGTTGGGACATAGAAAAATTATTTGGTTTTTTGTACCTGGTGTCCATCGTAGGGGCACCAGTGCCGACCCAGCGGCACCGCTGTTGCGGTGGGATGAGCGCTGGGGTAGCTGAACCCATTTCCAGACCTCCCCGATGGTCCTAGAGAACGCTGGAAAGGTGGCGTTGTAGCGGCCCCGATGCCTCCGTGGCGGTACGGGGCCTGTTATTTCATTAAATATGTATTATATAAGCCCTTAGTCTATATTTTATTCCCATTTCAAAAATGGAGCTCTTGGGGACTGTTTTAGAAGATTATTGGAGAAAACTCTTGGTGGTAAGTCCTGCTAACCTCTTTACTAATTCCTAGTCATCATAGATTCCTCTTTTCCTTAGTAGTTCCTTAGTAATGATAGAGTAAAAGTGGTTTCTGATAGATTTTATATCTAGGCTTATTAATGATGAAATTCATAGTGTTTATGCTAGATTTTGATGAATCTAAGGTTGTTAATCATATATCTTCCATTATTAACGTTGAATTCTTGAATCAAGGAGTTAGGGTTTATACCAAAATTAGGCGTTTTTCTTGAATTTCAAAATTAGGGGAATCCATGAGCTAAATTTGCAATTAGTTGTTGGGATATGATCACCTAGTGCTTAATTTGATAGTTTACTCCCGAATTTCCCATTCTGACCTTATGGCCCTGTTTCCTCAAATTCTAGGGTTAGATTTGACCTAAATTGAATGATATCAATATTAGTATCGTTCTTCATGATTTCTAATTTAGATTTTAAATATGCCTAGACTTCTTTGATATTGAGGCTCAGCGGAAGGGCAAGGCTAAAGAGTGATTGATTGTTGTTGTTGTTAGGCCATCCAGGTAGGTTATGGCTTATCCTTGGTGAGACATCATGTAGCGAAGCATATATTTAGATAATATTATCGGAGAAAGCATGTAAACCTTCGGGTATGAAGCTGGGTTGGATATTATCTTAGGTTAGGCCCTGTTGCGTGATTGGGGGTAGCCACCCCGGTGTGTTGTGACTTGATTGTTCTATTGTGTTGGCTTGATACCACGTGTTGTTAGTAGATATTGGAATTTTTTGTTCCGTCTTGATTATGATATTGTAGTATCTTACGGGTGACGTTGATACGAGTATAAAGATCTATATGACTTGTGTAGTTGTTCATGATATCGTTGGCGTACCCATGTTGGTACTTGTGACACTAATATATTGTTGGCGTACCCCTTTGTTTGTACTCGTGATATTGATGTTGATACATGCATTGCACGCACTCTCATTACTGTTGATACATTGTTGGTACTTGATGAATCATTGTGATGAGCTGGCTCAATTTTTAAGTGAGAGTGGCATGAGAGTTCGATATCCAATGTTAGTTTCAGAATCGTGGATTGAGTGAGTGCATGGACTGCGCGGGTCCCCCAAGGTTGTGCCGGTGCGAAACCCCATGGTAAAAGATCCGGGTCTCGTCTGTCTATTGGGCAAAGATCCGGGACCAAAGGGCACTTAGACTTTGCAAGTCACCTTGGGTTGTGCTACCGAGATATCGATATTTTCATCCGGAGCATATGTGTACACAGCATTTGCATGGCATTGCATTGGGTTCATACATTATTGCATTGCATTGAATCACGCTTATATTGAGACGATTTGGTGTTTTACTTGTGATGTTGGATTCGGATTGGATGTAATTTAGACTTGACACATTTGGGATTAGATGCTCTACTTAGGCGATGGCGTGTATTTGGTTTCGATTATGTTTGACTTATACTTGTTGATTTATCTACCTATCTTGCTTTATCATATGAATTGTGTTAGCTATACTTAGTCGGCCTATGATACCTACCAGTACTGTGATTTTATACTGACCCGCACTTGCTACATTCTTTTATGAATGCAGAGTATCAGGTTGGGTCTTCCTTCGTCTCCTGTGGCTGACAGCGCCTTCAGTTTAGCATCGAGTTTCCCACGTGAGCAGGCGTTGTTCGCCTTGAAGACTCTTTTTATTATTATGTCTTACCTTCTACTCTGAGACATAGAAAGATTGATGTATTACTATATTATTCCAGATTTGTATTTATTTCTTTTAGATGATCTTGTATGACTTAGATCAGACCCTGGGGTGTTTCCTTATTTCCGCACTATTTCTATTATATATTATTTTGAAACTTACGTAATTATTCTTTTCCGCTTGCTTGATTTATTTATTCATGTCCTTACTTATAGTTGGGTTGAGGGTTCGCTTACCGAGATGGGAAAGGTAAGTGCCCGCACGACTTAGTACAAATGGGTCGTGACAATAATGTACCGAGTATGTAAGGCATGGAAAACATTATATAAGAAACATAGAAATAATATGAGATAAGAGAAACAACCTGTATGTTTGAATGCCTCTGAGGGCGTAAACTACGCATGTTTCCTTTAAATAAAAATCATATATGTATACTATATATAAGCCACTCAGTGGGTCTATGTCGTCAATATACGCTACCCGGCCTTAATAGGACTTGGTGTGGAACTACCCGGCCACAATGGGACTCGGTGTGAATACCCAGCTGATCAGTGGTTGCACGATAGGTGCCTACCCGGCCGACTATAGCGCGGCTCGGTGTCAGAAAATACATGTGTACATACATATATTGTTATATCCCGCATTTTTGTACATTGGGACAATCCGGGTTAACTATGATAAGTTGGAGACAAAACCATTCCGGGATACAAAGTCGGGACTTTTGACCTTTGATTTTGTTTTGAGACATAACTTGTGCATGAATTTGTGGGCATGGAACACTTAGGAAATTTGGGACCAAAATTGGAATTAATGAAAGTTGGAAATCATGCATTATTTGGCCCTTTGGCCGTGCAACATTGATATGGTCCCACACACTTTGTGGACAATTTTAATTGGTCCAACACATGTGTGTGGGCCATGGACACTTGTGCAATTTATGTGGGAGCTTAAAAGATGACTTCTAAGTCATCTATACTCATTTCCAACACTTAGAAAAAAAAGAGCAAGAAGTTGAAGAACCTAAAGAGGCTCTCGGCCAAGCCACCCCAAAAACCAACTCCAATTCTAGCCATTCCAAAATTTTTTCGTTGATGCAAAGCCACTAATTTGAGGTCCCTAAGTAACGTGAAAGTGTTGTTCGGGTCATCCAACCATTCGTTGTGTCAATTGCAAACCCTAGGCAAATTGTGGAGTTGAAGAAGAAAGGTAAGAATTAATTATGTTTTATGTGTTATAAAGGTTGTATGCATGTTTTAGTATGCTAAAATGGATGAAAATCATGAAATAGGGTATGTTGGAAGTGGGTCGTGTGTATGGTGTGTTAGCCGTGTAAGGTGTGTGTATGTTGTGTTGTGTTGAGGTGATGAATTGATCTTATGTAGCATGTTCAATTGTTGTAGTGTGTAGAATGGATGAGAATCACAAATATATGCATGTGTGGTGATAGCCGAAGGTGGGTCATATTATATGACAAAGAACGCATTAATATCGCTTAATGTTTTAGTCGTCATCGTTATGAATTCTATGTTGGAAATGAGCGTTTAATGACTCAAATTGATATCGTAAGTGTTGTGGGCTGAATTGGAGGTTATTGTGCATTTAATGTAATTTGTATATTTATGAGAATGATATCGTTATAGTGTGGATTGTTGATGCAAATCATGATTTGAAAATGAGGAGTGTGTTATAGTGAGGTTTTCGGGTTTGGGGACAGTTTTCGGGCAAATTGGAGCAATTGTTGGATTATTGGAAATATTGTGCGAATTGTTTAAGATGTTCTTGAATGTTGTTGGTATGGGTTCGGGTTAGTATTTGAATGTATGAGCGTTGATGTTGGCTTGAATGTAAGCCGTTGAATCGAATATATTGAATGTTGTTGAATGATGTAAAAGAGAGTTATTAATGCTATATTGCCTTTCGGATTGGTTATTGATGTTGCTAGGTTGGTTGTTGATGTTGTTGTTGTTGATTTGGCCGAGTTAAATTCTCGGGGTTGGCCTATTTACAGGGGAAATGCTGCCCAAATTTCTGTAGAATTTGGTGTTAGTTTGGAATTAAATGCCCAAATGTCTATAGCTAATGTTTGGCATATTATGACTTGTTTGTAGACCTTGGGCAGCCCGAGACGTAGGCTGTATTTATATTGAGTTTGAGCTAGCGTTGAGTGCATACGAGGTATGTAAAGCTTCACCTTCCTTCTTTTGGCATGCCTTAGTTTCAAATAGGCTACGACACGAGCCTCGAGAAAATTCGATTCTCGCAATCCGAGCATGTTTATGACTCTTATCCGTTTCTTGGAATTCATATGTTGATATGATGAAATATTGGCCTTTATGTCTTTGAAATATTTGATTTTCAACCTTTGCATAAAAAGTTTGGCTTTTAAAGAATTCCGTAACTACGAACGCCCGTATCTTTCACAGAAAGGCTCGGATTGCCTCGATATTCTCGTAGGTGATTGTATGGTGTATGATGAGTATGTTTTTCATAGGCGGGCCCAACTCGGGTCGACACCCGCCCGTGGGTCCCGCGACTCTTCTTTTGTAATCCTGACGACTTTTGAAAGAATTTGATTTGGTTATTATTCCGATTTCTAAGTATGGTCATTTTACTTATCATTTGAGTCTATGATAATGATTTTATGCATATGGTTACTCACGACTCCGTTCGTGCAATCTGTTATATCTTTCGCCGAGTCCCGGGTCGGTTCTGTTGTCGTGCGCACTTTGTTATACTCCGGTGTTATGTTGTGTTATGGTTTACCGAGCGCCTCGCTAGAGGGCCGGGTTCCGCTTATATTTGGTGTCATGCTGTGTATGGTGTTATGCTGTGTATGATATGTGACGGGGATACGGAGATTTGAAACTTTTACGGTGTTATGTTGTGTTATGGCGCCATCGACGGGCGGGCGACCATATTTTCTGAGCCCTATGCATGATTTGTATTTTGAAAGTAAACATTTTGATATTTTGGAAATGCATTTACTTTCTGTACTTTTGTTTCGAGTATGACTCGGTTTGCTTACTATACCTTCGCTTTGCATACTCGGTACATATTTCGTACCCCGCTTTCTTCGGGGGGCGCGTTTCATGCCCGCAGTACGGACGCACGGTTGGTGATCCGCCGCTAGGACACCCTTTCTGCTGTTTGGAGTGCTCCCTTTTATTCCGGAGCCCACATTTTGGTATGCACTCGTTCGTTGCATTTGTATATATTTGCTCAGGGGTACGGCGGGGCCCTGTCCCGTCATATGATTCTGTTTGTCTGTTTAGAGGTATGTGGACATGTATGTGGGTTATGCCCGTACGCTTATGTTTGTATGTTATATGTTACGGGCGATCCCGTTACGCCGTGGCGACCTCGTCGGCTTGCATTTGTATATGTTTTGGGCCGTTGCGCCATTCGATAGCCTTGCTGGCTTTTGATATATATATGGTTGTGTTTGAGATGTGTACGACAGTTTGATATAATCTGAGACAGCATTTGATACTTGTGTTAGCATAAGCCATCTGTTTGTGATTCGGATTTGTGAATGTGTTTGGGTGCCCAGCTCGGGCCCTAGTCACGGCTTACGGGGTTGGGTCGTGACAGAAGTGGTATCAGAGCAGTTCGTCCTCGGAATGTCTACAGACCGTGTCTAGTAGAGTCTTGTTTATCGGTGTGTTGTGCACCACATCTATAAACAGGAGGCTACAGGACATTTAGGATGTTATCTTTCCTTCCGATCTTAGATCGTGCGATAGATCTGTATTATCAGGATAACTCCTTTCTGATGAATTGTTATGTTTTCAGCGATGCCTCCGAGGAAGGCGACGGCTGCCCAAAAGGGCAAGTCTACAGCGGCAGGTGAGACCAGCCGAGCCCGGATGACTACTAGGGCTCGTGCCCAGATTGAGCCAGATATTGTGCCTCCGACGGCTAGTTCTGCTACGCCGCCAGTATCAGAGGGGCTTGGAGCAGCGACAGCTGCAGGTCTGGGGGCGGCTCCACCGCCAGCTCCCGAGGTTCGAGTACCTGCACCTCCAGCTCCCCAGCCAGGGGCGGATGATGGGACCCTGCGAGAGGCTGTCCAATTGTTGACTCGATTGGTAGCGGGGGCGAGTCCACCGACAGCGAGCACGGGATGATCGTGTGAGACGGCGCGATAGTCGGAGGGCCCGTGATTTTCTACTTTGTGGCCCACGAGTTTTCGGGTCAAAGCCCGCGGACCCTCATGAGTTCGTCCGAACGGATGCGGCCGTACCGCGATTAATTAGTGCTTCCGAACGAGAGTTGGTTGAGTTGGCGTCACATCGGCCCGGTTGCGTGATGTAGCGGCTAATTGGTATGAGTCTTGGATGCGTCCCGAGGCGAGGGTCCCCTCCGGCCGTATGTGGCTGGTTTACGAGAGGCCTTCTCGGCCCATTTCTACCTCGGTGAGGTGAGGCGGGCCGGATAGACGGTCCTGCTTTGTTGGCGATGGGCGGAGCGTCCGGGAGTACGGTTGGAGTTTGACTCGGCGGCTAGATATGCGCCCGCTTACGTAGGCGATATGGTGACCGGATGCCTTAGGTATGTGATGGGGCCCAGACCGATTACATGGTTGATGGGCCGCCCAGTGATGGCGGCCCAACCCGGATACGAGTATTGCCGGTATACGAGCACACGCCCGGTATGGAGGGACCGACACCGGGGCGCCGGCCGGCGCGGGAGCTTATGATGGGGGCCAGCCCGAGAGGGCCGGTCCGGCTGGGTATTCGGGGATTTTCGAGCGAGCGACCTCGGCGGCGGCGGGCGAGATATCATCCCCGGCCGGCCAACGGGGCACACCCCTCGCGGCTCACCGAGGAGATCGAGGGTGCGGGATATTCAAGGGGGCCCGAGCTCCGGTTTCGAGGCTCGCGGTTGGACGAGAGGTTTCGGCGGTCGGACTGAGACCACCCGACCTCCGTGTTCCCAACGCAGGGGAGACGACATCCTGGAGAGTGTTTCCGAGCTACCGGTGCGTGCTTTACTTGTGGCCGTCGGGGACATCGATGAGGGATTGTCGTAGAGGTGGTGCGAGCGACGCGGCTCGGCCCTACCGGTCGGCCGGTGGTTCATCTTCGTCCTCGGTAGCTATGCGCCTCGCGGGGTGAGGTATGCCGGCATCGGCGGGCGTAGCGAGAGGACGTGGTGGAGTTCCGATTCTAGCGGTCCTTGAACCGCATATTTGCATTGGCCGGTACGACAGGGACCGGAGGCGTCGCCTAATGTCGTTGCGGGTATATTCTTGGTCTTCTCTCGAGATGTGTATGCACCGATTGATCCCGGTTCTACTTTATCATATATTTCTCCCCTTGTTGCTAATAAAATTGGGATAGAATGCGAACCGATAGAGCCTTTTGAGGTAGCTACACCGGTAGGGGATTCATTATAGCCGACGGAGTTTATAGAGAGATTGTTCGGTAATTATACGTGGCCGCCGCTAGCTAAAAAGCGGATCTGGTAGAGTTAGATATGACCGAGTTCGACGTGATTATGGGTATGGATTGGCTAGCTTCTTGTTATGCTAATGTTGATTGTCGAAGAAGATAGTCCGTTTCCAATTTCCGGGGGAGCCGGTTATAGAGTGGGCGTAATACAAATCGGCCGAGGGTAAGTTTATTTCATACCTCAAGGCAAGAAAAATGATCAGAAAAGGCTATATTTATCATCTGGTCCGTGTACATGATTTAGAAGCAGAGGCACCGACTCTTCAGTCAGTTCCAGTGGTTAATGAATTCTTAGATGTATTCCCAGATGAGCTTCCAGGTCTTCCTCCCGAGCGGGAGATAGAGTTTGCTATTGATCTGCTGCCAGATACTCGACCATCTCTATTCCTCGGTACGTAATGGCAGCAGAATTGAAGGAATTAAAGGAGCAGCTGAGAGATTTATTAGAGAAGGGCTTTATTCGGCCCAGTACATCACCCTGGGGAGCTCCGGTATTATTTGTGAGAAAGAAGGATGGGTCGCTGCGGATGTGCATTGATTATCGGCAGCTGAATAAGGTAACCATCAAGAATAAATACCCCCTCCCCCAGGGATTGATGATTTGTTTGATCAATTGCGGGTGCCGTGTTTCTCAAGATAGACTGCGGTCGTCGTTATACCCCGTACTTTGTACGTTGGAATATTCTAAGTTGGTTGTGACAAGTTATGGACAAGACTTTTAATTTTCGATTTTGTTGATTTTTTTTGTCTTAATGCACAAGTTGCATATTCATCTTTTTATTGGTATGGAGTGTAAGGGTAAATTTGGAATAAGAAAAATTTGGGGTTAAAAGTGAATTATGAAAAGTTAGACATTTCATGAAAATTTGGGGCCAAAAATGAAGTTTTGGAAACTAAGAATTCATGAAAAAATGGCCATGTGGCCTTGCACATGACTTGTGGGCCATAGGGCCACATGTGTGAATTATATATGTAGAGAAAGATGACTAATAAGTCATCTTCCACACCTCAAGACTTAGTAGAAAAATCAAGAAACTTGGAGAAGAGATAAAGGGGGTGTTCGGCCATAGAGCAAGAAAACCAAGTCCAAGAATTAGCCATCAAAAAATTTGTTTCTTCAAGCAAACTTACTAATTGGAGGGTGCTTATTAACGTGGAAGTGTTGTTGGAAGCAATAGACTACTCGTTTTCTTCATCCACCACCTTAGCCAAGTTGTGAAGTTGTGAAGAAAGGTGAGTTTAATCTTGTTTTTATATGTTATGGATGGGTTATATGTGTTGTAGTATGTAAAAATGAATGAAATTCATGAGATATGGCATGTTGGAGTGAGGCCGTGTGTGTGTGGGTGTTGGCCGGGTGTGTGTGTGGTGTAGTAGGAGTGATGGATAAATTGTATTTAGCATGTTTGTGTGTTGTTGTGGTGTGTAGGAAATGAATGAAAATCATGAAATTTGCATGGGGGTGTGTTGGCCGTATGTATGGTGTTGTACATGGCAAGGAATGAATTAATGTTACTTAGTATTTTAGTTGTTGTTGTTATGGAATATGTGATGTAGAAACAAATGAAATTCATGGAAATATGGAAGTTGGTATGTGGCCGTGTATAGGTGTTGTTTTGTAGAACATGATGAACTAATTTTATTTAGTATGTTTGGTTGTTGTTGTATGGATTCTATGGTGAAAATGATGATTTAATGGTCAAGTTGAAGTAGAGAACGTTTATGGGCTGATTTGGAAGCTAATGTGATTCTAATGTGGTCTTTTGTATTTATGAAAATAATGTTGCTAATGGGTAGATTGTTAGTATGGTTTATGAATTTGGAAGAAAAGAAATTCGTTGTTGATATTTCCTTGGACTTGGAAGGTTTCGGGTTGCCTTATGTTTTGGTTGGGTTGTTTTGAATAATTTTGTGGATTGTTGGAAATGTTATTGAATCATGTTTGAATGGTTTTGGATTGGTATTTGAACGCGTGAGCAATGATGTTGGATTGATTATATATGTTGATTTGAACGTAATTGGGATGTCGTCGCATTGTGCGAAAGAAGGTTGTTGATGTTAAAGTGCGTTTTGAATTCATGGTTGATATTGTTAGAATGTTTGTTGGTATTGTTGTTGATGAATTTGGCCGAGTTGAAATCTCGGGGTTGTTGCATTTACAGGGGAAATGCTGCCCAAATTTTTGTAAATAAAGTGCGAGCTTAAAATGGGATTCCGAGGTGCCTATGACTAATGTTTGGTATGTGATGACGTTATTGTAGATGTTGAGAAGCTGAGACTTGAGTTTGGATTAGCTTAGGAAGCAATCAAGGTATGTAAAAGCTTACCTTTCCTTCTTTTGGCATGTCTTAGATATGGCTAAGCTATGATACGTTATGAGCTTCGGGGGTAATTCCATTCTTGAAGTCGAGCACGTTTACGATGCTTATTTGCTTCTTGATGTTGGTATCCTTATATGGTCAAGCTATGGCTTATATGACTTTGTGTGATTGGTTATCAAATGTTGCATAAAAAGTTTTGTTTTCAAAAAAGTTTTGTTTTCAAAAAAAAGGTTTTGTTTTCAAAAAAAAGTTTGTAACTACGAACGTCCGTAACTTTCACAGACAGAACCGGATGGCTTTGATATGCTCGGAAATGATTCTATGACATATAATGACCATGATTTCCATAGGCGGGCTCGGATTGGGTTGACGCTCGTCCGTGGGTCCCGCGACTTTTCTTTGTGTAATACTAACGACTTTTTGAAAAGAACTTAATATGACTATCTTTCCGACCCCCGAGTACGATTACTTATTTGTTTATTGAGTCGAAATAAGGATTTTTATGCATATGATTTTGGTACGTAATTATGATTTAAAAATTCTATTTGATACATTGTTCTGAAAGTGACGTTCGGAGGAAACTTGATTTGACTCTTGTTTGGCTTTTAAATAGGGGCTTGGTTGATCATTATGTTGAGTCGGTAATAAGGATTTATGTGCAAATGGTTTCTCGGTTCGTAAATGATGTGTTTTCGGAGTATGATGTGTCCAGTTCGCGAGCCTCTTTTCGGCGGGAACTCATGGAATGTGGTGTATGATGCGTCCGATGCAAGCCCCTTTCGGTGGATCTTGTGTATATATGTATGATGTGTATTTCGAAATATGATGTGATACGAAGTCTGATATGATATATGATGACTTGATGTGATATATGATGATATGATCAGTTGGTTTCAGATCCGGTGGTGGGGCAAACCCAATGGTGGGGCAAACCCAATGATGATGCAAAATTCCACATTGTTTTAGGCAAATCCCACACTGGTTTAGGCAAATCCCACATTGGTTTAGGCAAATCCCACATTGGTTTAAGCGAATCCCGCATCGGTTAATGTCAGCTCATATGATAAGTTATGATGGGATGATGTGCTACGGTATGTGTATACGTGATATTGCCGCTGGATTCTTGGCCGCAGTATGTGTATATGTGTATGTGTATGTGTATGATATGTTTGATTTTCCGTATATATGAGACAGAATGTTTTTAGAGAAAGCGAAGCCTTTTGGCATTTTGATGATCATATTTGTCTTGTATCTCTTATGTATGATTTGTATGTCGGATACAAGCACTTTGGTATTACGCTATTGTGCTCGCTTTCTCGTACCCCGTACTTCGGTCATGACTTCGTTTTCTCTGCTTCTGCTTTGCATACTCGGTACATATTCCGTGCTGACCCGCTTTCTTCGGGGGGCTGCGTTTCATGCCGCGGTACCCACGGATGAGTAAGTGATGTCGACGAGAAGATATTCCGTTTGGATTGGCGAGCTCCGTTTCCTCACGAGTCTTTGCCGAGTCGGAATGCTTTTGTATGGTATGCGAGATGTTGGTAGAGACTTTGCAGACAGTGTCGTGTGTATAAGACGTCAGTTTGTAAGCGGCTATGTAAGCCGGTGTATTATTATGCATTATGTTACAGACTTGTTGTGACCACAGATTTTATTTGATTTGAAAAAGACGAACGGCATGTTTGTTTTCTGAAAAAAAAATATTTCAGTATGTACTTATGACATGTTTTGTGGGCCCAGTATGATTATGAGTATTTCGAGAGTCTGCGGGTTCGCTCGGCCCTAGATAATGGTCGGGTACCCATCACACCCTGTCGGAAGTTAGGGTGTGACACAGGCTATCATCAGGTAAGGGTACGAGAGGCTGATATTCCTAAGACAGCATTTAGGACCCGATACGGGCATTATGAATTTAGAGTGATGTCTTTTGGGCTGACAAATGCTCCAGCCGTATTTATGGACCTGATGAATCCGGTATTCAGACCGTTCTTAGACATGTTCGTGATTGTGTTCATTGATGACATCCTGGTTTATTCTCGATCAGAAGCAGAACATGCAGACCATTTGAGGACGGTACTTGGCGTACTTCGGCACCAGACGCTATATGCTAAATTTTCTAAGTGTGAATTAGGTCGACTTCGGTGGCATTTCTAGGGCATATTATTGGGGCTGATGGCATCCGGGTGGATACCCAGAAGATTGAGGCCGTAAAGAATTGGCCTAGACCTACGACGCCGACTGAGGTGCGTAGCTTTCTAGGATTGGCCGGTTATTACAGGAGGTTCGTAGAGAAATTTGCTTCGATTTCAGCGCCTTTGACAAGGCTGACTCAGAAGGGAGCTAAGTTCCAGTGGACTGATGCTTGCGAGCGTAGCTTCCAGTTGCTGAAAGAGAAGTTGACTACAGCTCCAGTCCTGACTCTTCCCGAGGGTCCAGATGGGTATGTTATTTATTGTGATGCCTCTGGTATTGGTTTAGGGTGTGTGTTGATGCAGCACGGCAGGGTGATAGCTTATGCTTCCCGGCAGCTCAGAAAACACGAGAGAAATTATCCTACTCACGATTTGGAGCTGGCCGCGGTGATTCACGCTTTGAAGATGTGGAGACATTATTTATATGGTGTTCACGTTGATATTTATACAGATCATAAGAGCCTCCAGTACATCTTTAAACAGAAGGGGCTGAACTTGCGGCAGAGGAGGTGGTTAGAGTTGCTGAAAGATTATGATGTTTGTATTCTCTACCATCTTGGGAAAGCTAATATTGTGGAAGATGCACTCAGCCGTAAGTCTATGGGCAGCCTAGCAGACGTGCCATCAGAGAGGAAAGAAATGGTTCGCGAGATGCGTCGGTTGGCTAGTCTTGAGTTCGCTTGGGCGATTCTCGGAGATATTGGGGTTTACGTTTCGAGGTATTGTTGAATCCTCTATTACGTAAGAGATTAAGCGAGCGTCGGTGATAAGGATCCTATTCGGCACGGTACGACAGAGACACGGCCCCTTGAGAAGGAAAAGACCCGTTCGAGCTTACATCCGATGGAGTATTATTACACGGGCGCATTATATGTGCACGATGTTGCGGTGGTCGCGGCGACGGTTATGGGCGAGGCACATTATGCCCGTTATTCCGTTCACCCGGGGTCGACGAAGATGTATCATGATCTCGGATGCTTATATTGGTGGGATGGTATGAAAAGAGATATAGCGAGTTCGTCGCTCGGTGCCCGAATTGTCGACGAGGTTAAGATTGAGCATCGGCCTGCGGATTATTGCGGGAGATGGAGACTGGGCGTCGTGGAAGTGGGAAATCATTAATATGGACTTTATTACGGGCTTGCTCGCACTCCACGGAGGTATGATTCCATTTGGGTTATTGTTGATCGGCTGACGAAATCAGCCCATTTTCTTCCGGTCTGGACTACCTACTCAGCTGAGGATTATGCCAGGCTTTATATTAAGGAGATTGTGCGACTTCACGGAGTTCCTATATCTATTATCTCCGATAGAGGTGCCCGAGTTCTGACAAATTTCGGGAGATCGTTTCGGGCGAGGATTGGGGACACGAGGTGAGTCTCGGTCAGCATTCCATCCCCGGTCGACGGACGGCCGAGCGCACTATTCGGACGGCTCGGAAGATATGTTGCGAGCCTGTGTTATTGATTTCAGAGGTAGCTGGGATGACCATTTGCCGCTTGTCGAATTTGCTTATAATAACAGCTACCACTCCAGTATTCAGATGGCACCATATGAGGCACTTTATGGCGGGAAATGCAGGTCACCGATTGGCTTGTTTGATATTGGCGAGACTAAGTTGATTGGCCCAGATGTGATCCAGCAGGCGGTTGATAAGGTGAAACTCATTCGGGAGCGGTTGTTAGCAGCTCAGAGTCGACATAAATCATATGCAGATAATCGCCGTCGACATTTAGAGTTTCATATTGGTGATTGGGTACTCCTTAAAGTATCACCTATGAAAGGTGTTATGAGATTCGGCAAGAAAGGAAAGCTCAGTCCGAGATATATTGGGCCTTATCAGATTATTCATAAAATTGGCAATGTTGCCTATGAATTAAATTTGTCAGCTGATTTAGGAGCAGTACATCCGGTATTCCATGTCTCTATGCTTCGTAAATGTATTGGTGATCCTTCCAGAATATTTCCTGTAGATGATATCCAGGTCACAGAGGAGCTATCTTATGAAAAGCAGCCCATAGCCATATTGGATCGTTAGGTAAGGAAGTTGCGGAACAAAGATGTGGCTTCTGTTAAAGTGCTATGGCGGAACAACAACAGGGAAGAGATGACCTGGGAAGCTGAGGAGGAGATGAAGAAGAAGTATCCTCACTTATTTTCAGAGCCTACAGGTAATCTAAATCCCTCACTTGACTATGTTGTTTGATAAATGAATTGTTGTGATAGTTGAAAAAGAAACTCCCCCGAATTGTTTGTAAGGCCCGTAAGGTTAATCTAACATTCGAGGACGAATGTCCTAAAGGGGGGGAGGATGTTATATCCCGCATTTTTGTACATTGGGACAATCGGGGTTAACTATGATAAGTTGGAGACAAAACCATTCCGGGATACAAAGTCGGGACTTTTGACCTTTGATTTTGTTTTGAGACATAACTTGTGCATGATTTTGTGGGCATGGAATACTTAGGAAATTTGGGACCAAAATTTGAATTAATGAAAGTTGGAAATCATGCATTATTTGGCCCTTTGGCCGTGCAACATTGATATGGTCCCACACACTTTGTGGATAATTTTAATTGGTCCAACACATGTGTGTGGGCCATGGACACATGTGCAATTTATGTGGGAGCTTAAAATATGACTTCTAAGTCATCTATACTCATTTCCAACACTTAGAAAAAAAAGAGCAAGAAGTTGAAGAACCTAAAGCGGCTCTCGGCCAAGCCACCCCAAAAACCAACTCCAATTCTAGCCATTCCAAAAAAATTTCTTTGATGCAAAGCCACTAATTTGAGGTCCCTAAGTAACGTGGAAGTGTTGTTCGGGTCATCCAACCATTCGTTGTGTCAATTGCAAACCCTAGGCAAATTGTGGAGTTGAAGAGGAAAGGTAAGAATTAATTATGTTTTATGTGTTATAAAGGTTGTATGCATGTTGTAGTATGATAAAATGGATGAAAATCATGAAATAGGGTATGTTGGAAGTGGGTCGTGTGTATGGTGTGTTAGCGTGTAAGGTGTGTGTATGTTGTGTTGTGTTGAGGTGATGAATTGATCTTATGTAGCATGTTCAATTGTTGTAGTGTGTAGAATGGATGAGAATCACTAATATATGCATGTGTGGTGATAGCCGAAGGTGGGTCATATTATATGACAAAGAACGCATTAATATCGCTTAATGTTTTAGTCGTCGTCATTATGAATTCTATGTTGGAAATGAGCGTTTAATGACTCAAATTGATATCGTAAGTGTTTTGGGCTGAATTGGAGGTTATTGTGCATTTAATGTAATTTGTATATTTATGAGAATGATATCGTTATAGTGTGGATTGTTGATGCAAATCATGATTTGAAAATGAGGAGTGTGTTATAGTGAGGTTCTCGGGTTTGGGGACAGTTTTCGGGCAAATTGGAGCAATTGTTGGATTGTTGGAAATATTGTGCGAATTGTTTAAGATGTTCTTGAATGTTGTTGGTATGGGTTCGGGTTAGTATTTGAATGTATGAGCGTTGATGTAGGCTTGAATGTCAGTCGTTGAATCGAATATATTGAATGTTGTTGAATGATGTAAAAGAGAGTTATTAATGCTATATTGCCTTTCGGATTGGTTATTGATGTTGCTAGGTTGGTTGTTGTTGTTGTTGATTTGGCCGAGTTAAATTTTCGGGGTTGGCCTATTTACAGGAGAAATGCTGCCCAAATTTCTGTAGAATTTGGTGTTAGTTTGGAATTAAATGTCACACCCCGATCCTACTAGGGTGTGATGGGCACCCGACCCCATAATTGGAGCCGAGCGAACCCGCTGACTCTTATTGCACATATGAACTACGCCGTTTTTTTTTTCGACTAGCATAAGCATACATAGTACAATTATGAACATAAACCGGTAATAAGCTTTACGATCATACTATACAGCGACGGGGACAATCGGAGTACAATAGCTACGTACGTATCTCGTACGAGCCTCTAAACATAGTACACATATACATAGAAAGGGCCGAGAGTCTTCTTGGTGTCCGAATATGTACACAGTAAATAGTACCAAGGGACCGGGACTCCGAAAACAACCGGAGCGCTGCAAAAATGCCGAGGAACTCCTGGGGATCAACTCACGGCTATCTCGACCTGCGCGGCATGAAACGCAGCGCCCACGTGAAGGGGCGTCGGTACGAATAATGTAATTCTAGTATGTAAGACATAGAAAATAACATAAACAAGAGCATAGATTATAAGTAACAATATCGAGGGGTCATGGATATATATGCTTTGAGATAAGGATGTGACTATGTATAGGAACGCCCTTTTCGAGGCCGGATATCATGCATGCTTGTTTTCCTTTTTGAAAACAGAACATTTCTTTTCATAGGCATAGAAAGTAGAATTTATATCGTATCATTATGTATCATAGCATAGCATAGTATATCATAGTATCATGGCATAGCATAGTATATATCATAGTATCATAGCATAGCATAGTATATCATAGTATCGTAGCATAGCATAGTATGTCGTAGTGCGAATATATCGGCACCGCCCGCGT
>NW_026726919.1:0-45548 GCF_029784015.1 Lycium ferocissimum
GTTTATGAAGTAAGAACGATATTCGTTACGGTACTGTTCAATTCAAAGTTGAGTTGATTGTACTTCTTTTAATTGAGTTAATCCTTATCTTATTGTCTATTGCTCAAAGGTGACGAACCTCCCGTTGGTACACTCTTTCTGATAAAAGTTGTGTCGATCATATTTCATAAGAATTTGGCCAACTTCGGCTTTGTTTATAATTCATTACAAGATGTTTCCCTGTACTTTTATTTTTTAGCCTATTGATTAAAGAATGATGAGCGTAGCGAGAATAACAATGGTCAGAGCATAACGATGATAGGTTACTCCGATTCTTTACGTGATATCTCTTCTGAGGTCGGTCTTGCATTGCACTTATATACATGTATTTATTTTCATTACCGAGCCATGCTATATTCGGCAGGGTAGGCAGGTAGATGTGCACCTAGATTTATTTCTTTCTCTACCATACCATGTCATAGACGGGCGGGTAGGCACGTAACTGTGCATGCCACTGATCAGTTGGGCCGAGATGATGTTATAATGATGAGGTCACCCCACAAAGGGATTATTATTATTATTATTATTATACAATATGATGTATGCCTCCACAGTGAGGAATGATTTTACGAGCATACATTTATATTCATGTTGTGTTATGGTTTCCCTCAGTGACCTTGTTCCAAGTTTTAGGTTGTCTCTACATCTCTTCTCATGTTGTTTACATACTTTATGATTATGCTTCCCTCCTTAAATACTCGATACATCTTTCGTACTGACGCCCTTTTGTGTGTTATGATCATGCCCACATGTGAAGATAGCCACGCAGGTGTGCCTTACTAGGGAATGCCGAGAGTTCGGTAGTTGGTTGTCGCGCTCCACTTTTCCGGGAGTTGTTGGTCGAGTCATTCTGGCAGATGTACGTGTGTGTGTATATATATATATATATATGGTTATGGGTATGGCGGGACCCTGTCCTGATCAGTTGACACATCTTAGTACTGTTAGAGGTTTACAGGTTATCGGTCAGTGCATATGTATTCTATTTGGCCTTATTGGCCTCCTGGATAGTTTTCTTTCTTGGTTATAGCTTGTTGGCCTTACATATGCATATGAAATGACTTTCGTAATAGAGAAATAAATTTATTGTGTGCTATAATGCATTCGTCGTGATCGCGGGACACCGTCGGCGTTCACGAAGAACGAACCTGACCCAGCCCAAAATTTCCCCTTCACAATCGCAATCCTACCCCTTGCGACTGCGAGGCATCACCACCCAGCCCTCTACGAATGCGGTCCGGTCCTTGCAATCGCGTAAAAGGGCACCTGTTGCACCATTAACTGAAAACCATCCATGGTCCAAACTTCGTTTTAGCACTCGAAACTCATTCAGAATCTCTCTTACACAAACCAAATATGTTTTTCAGTCATAAAACACGCTACGAACCTTCTCGCACACTCGAAACATCAAAAAGGGCTCGTGTTAACAAATTTGTTGACAGTGGTCAACTCTAACCTTCAAACATAACTAATTCTCAACCAAAGGACAAAATGCACCTGAGCCCCTCAGTATCTGAACCAACTACGTGACTAAGTCATAAATCACATTTCGGACCTCATGGAATCGACAAAACACCTATACGGTCATTAACGCCTGATGTTGACTTTGATCAAACTTACTCATTTCCATAACTAAAGAACTTGTAAATTTACCATTTCTTATTTGATACTCACTTGATTACCTTGGGAATTGTGTCACGCATCAGTCATTAGTTCCATAACAAAGCCACGGGAATGGTATTTCAGGAAAAAAGAGTCAAAAGGCTCAAAACGACCTAGCGGGTGGTTACATCATCTACCACTTCAATAAATGTTCATCCAGTAAAGAAAGGAAGCACCAAAGTTGTCGAACAGCCAAGGAATATCCGTCATAAACTTCATGTAAGCATCCACAGGTAGGGATCACCCCGATAGCACCGCCTCTTCACTCTATCCGCTAAATCTTCCATTGACTTTGCTCAATAACCTATAGCTCCACTTTCCATGCCTGAAACTTCCTCCACAACTGTTTTTCATATATTTGAACTGACTCCGCTCATATTACTTGATCTTTGAATATAACCATAATTCTGAATGCAATTGACTGATTTATTTCTTCATGTTAAAAAACCAAATTGTTTATATCCAATGGGACCGCAAATACCATCATAGTCACCACAATCCTCTAGTAGTAGCCGCAATCCATTGTCTAACCAGTACCTGTAAAATACTATGATTCTACTTAATTATCTTTCTTACACACCTTCCAAAATCGTATTTAGTACCAAGAATCCATAGGAAACATGTTGTCACACACCAAAAGTCTAAATCATGACTCCTTCTTGTCATAAAAGAAGCTGAGCCAACTCTAAGCATTTCCGTAAAAAACTGACCTTATCCAAGCCTATTGTGCTAATTCAAAATCCGTCAGTTTTGTATCATTGAGCTTAAGCTACTCAGTCAACATGCATCGTCAAATTCCTCTTAAACCTTCAAATAACATGCAATGCGCATCATGCTTGTGATTTCTTGCTGTGCCAAATTTGTAGAAAATCAACTGATCACATCAAGAATTTCCCATATCCATTTGTATCTCCTCAGTAAATCATCAAGTTCCTACGTAAGTCACTAGAACTATACATATAACTAACATCAACAAAATATTATCAAACCCACTGGCAAAATTGCCAACAAGTCCGGATAAGCATGCCCTACCGCTATCCTAAACCGTCAATCTAGGGAATCTGGCTATAAATAGGCTACTAGGATAACCAAATGTCTTCTTAGCGATGAATCCATGACCCAGTGTACGAATGCATGATTCCTTGAATATCACTAGTAGTCACCCAAACTCATTCCGAATCTTTAAAACTAAATAGTAAGCCTTCTATAAGTCTGCAATGACCCATTCCATCCTCTTTTTCCATGAATAATCAATCACATGTTGTTACTCTTGACATCAAAATTTGAACTTCGCCCAACTTATCATCTTAGTACCAGGAAAGTACACCTTATGACTTAAAATTTTCATGTCTCTAAGTTCACACCCGATACAGAAATCTGATAGAACTTCATGGCAACTAAATACATCAAATTCTCCTTCTTGTGCTTTCACTCATCTCGTTCACCACTTCAAACACTTCAACATAAGGCATGTGGCCTCGTACTCCACCTTCCACAACCATAAAATCTCTGAATGCAATACCTTGTTACGCCTTTAGCAATTCAAAAAGTATCAAATTTTGCAATCCATGTTCCTTACCATGCACAAATACACCCAAGTTTCATATTTGAAATACTGTCACGACACGACTCAGGAATCGTGAGGTCACCCACACTAACCCCCTGGTGGGCGAACCCTTCCCTTAACCTATCTCATTTTAGTTGACATTCATTAAGAGGAAGTAAGCATACAAGTATACTAACAGTCTCAGTATATAATATCAAAAGTGCAGAAGTACTGAATACATAAATACCCCAAAATCTAGTCAGGAATAAGTACAAGAGCCATTACTAAATAAGTACATAGTCTGAATGGGAAGTACAATCAACTCTAACAATATTGTCTCAGAATAAGAAAGGACAAATATAAATAGGGAAGAGTCTCCGAGCTGCGGATCCGGAACATAGCTCACCCTGGATACTCTATCAAAAAGTCTCGGGATCACTCATGAGGGCATGAACTAGAGCCAATAGCAAACTCTGCACTCAAGCAAAAGCGCACCAAGGGTAGTATATGAGTACAAACACACGTACTAGTAGGTATCATAGGCCGACAACGATTAGTTCACACATATAAATAGAAAGAAATAGACAAGTAGAGCAGATAAGCTGTCAAGACCAAGTCATAGAACATGTCAAATACAAAATCAGATGATAAGTATAAGTTGCCAAGTCAACGTTCAAGAGTAGATAAATGTATGGGATGTAATGTTATGCGATGCAATGCAATGCAACTGCACTGAGCTGCCACACAGGCTCTTCTTTATGCAAAGAGCTGTCACACAGGCGCTTCTCCACCATACACGTGCTATGGGCAATGCCTCAATATCCATGAACTATGGGGGACCCGTGAAGTCCATGTACACACTCTCCCTCACTCTGGTATATGACCTCGGATCACGAGCACACACTCCACTGCAAAAGAAAGACCTCGGATCTACCCCCTTATCTCTCTTTAACATGAGTATGACATGTACCTCACCGTAGTAATGGAGTCTTTCGGGAGACGATCCATGATGTTTGGAAAGGCACAAGCTACGGGAAGTACGTAACAAGGATGAGATGGAATGAATTACGATGCATCGTAAGCTCTTGACATTCGGGAAAGAGTATTTTGAAACACGAGAACATGGCACATTATCAAATCTATCCATTGATAAATATCATGTATGGAGAGTTTCTAAATATTTCGAGATCGAGCAAAGATGGAGAAAATAAATCGACGAAAATATCAGAAATGCCGGACGGATTTTAGTCAACTTTGAGGCGCATACATCTCCTAGTGTATATGGAGTTTTAAGGTGTTTTAAGACCAAAATGAAGCCTATGCCGAGTCTAGTTTGTAATGCAACAAACCGTTCATCGATAGGTCCCTCGAATAGAGAATTATAGACGTTACAAACTGAATGGGTGCCCTTACCCAAGGCTTCGCGAATCGTCAGCCGTACGCACCAATAGCCTCGGATCGATCAATTCTTATAAAAAGGGTTAAAATTCTATTTTTTTTCATCTAAAAAGTACCAAAAATTGCTACAGAAAATTCAGCAACAAAGGAGAAAATACATCACAAAAATCGAGAGATTTGATTGAAATTTCAAGTAACGAAGTATTGACCGAGGGTCCGGGCAACCCGTAATCGCCAATATAAATTTCGTTTAGTGTTGGAGTGGCTTGGGAACAAGAAAATGATGAAGATTTGGCTACCTTCATAAAAAAAAAAAAAAAAGGTATGAATTGTGAATCTCTTTCTCTATCAATCAATGAATTAAGGAATAATTTTAGAATTAAAGATGGTTATGGTTTACCCCCAATGTTGATGTTGTTGATTTATGGATTGAGGGTTGAAGAGAAATTTGGATGAAAATACATATAATTATCTTGTAGGATGTTGGGGATGTTTTTAGTATTAATTTCGACTTCTTTACGGAATGAAAGTTATTAATTAGTCGTATCCCAAGTTGGTTGGTTGGGAAATTTAGAGAAACAACAGCGGGCTGTTTTATGGCATATGTTGGTGTTGGAAATGATGTTATTGCTATTGGCTTTGTTGTTGATGTTGTTGGTTGTTGAATTGGAATCGCGTGGTTAGCGCATATAAATGGGAAATTTTCGAGTTTCTACACTTTAAAAAGGATCTTCATTAACTCTCGACGAGCGTATGACGATGACCCTAATGATATTATGAATGGTTCTATAAAATACGCTAGATTACAAATGCCGCGAATAATTCTTAAGCGAGTTGAAAGACAGGAAATAAGTTGGAAGTCGAGAATTTGTCTTCCAGGTATGTTAAGAACCTAGTCCCTTTCTTTCTAATAGTCGACCATTATAAACCTTTATGTCGTACCATAATATCATTGTTAACCGCAAAAGTCAGGATTATTGGTCAACGATCCTTATGATGTTATTGAGCTCCCAAAGGCATGATTCTTTTCTCTACCAAACTATGCTTGAATTCCATGAAAACTCTCACTACCTTGGGAAGAGAGATTCATGACTTTAAAGTTTCTATGATGGCAGTAGGTGAATAATTTCTTATATGATAACCATGATGATGATCATAATGGGATTTATTTATCCAAGCTCCAAGGCATACGGATTTCATGTTATTATGAGATAATTTTATTCGAGATTTCCATGTCCGAACTATATATTATTACGATGACGTTATGAGAACGTTGAACCATTTCTTGATGTCTCAATTTTGTTCGCTAAGGACTATTTCTTTTAAGATTCCAAAAGTCTCCCGTACTCGATGCCCTATGAGATTTATGGTCTTATTGCACCTTTCTTCTTAGTTCTTTTGATCTCCATTGATAGTCTGCCACCTTAAATTAATTGTTCCTTCAAGGTGAGACAAAGCGACGATAATAGTGAATCCCCTTTGGGTGAGGTTACCGACCTTAAGTCACCCATCATAATGATAGCTCTTATGCATGCTTTTATATATACGTATGTATTTTCTCACACCGCGCCACGCTATAGCCGGGCGGTGTGCACGTAGACGTGCACATCACCGCTATATCGGGCATGTTATGAATCTCACGCGGAGGCCCGGACGCAAAAAGATGATAACACCGAGCCTTAACTTTCCGGGCATAATACTACTTATATATCACACCGAGACCTTCATGGCTAACCATAAACTCCAAATTTGTGCCTTCGGCATGTTACTATCTATATGTATGAAATGTTTTTAAAATCAGCTTCACCTTGCATGACATCCGCCTAAATCGTGCATCCAGCTATGTTCGTGTTATCTCTCTACTCATTGTTACTTTTCATATCTATATTATGTTATTATTCATGCCTTACATAGCCTCGCACATTATTCGTACCGATGTCCCTTCGTGGACGCTCGCGTTTCATTATAATTGTTGTTGTACGAGCAGGATATGGCTGTAAGCATGTTCCAAGCTGGATCGCAATGACCACCATTTCTTTCCGGACAAGCCGACGATATATCCATGTCATGGTATAATGATTTATGTTAGAGACTTTGCGTACGCATCACGTATATAGTATGTCATGTGCTTTCGCTCCGTAAGCCGATGTATTATCATGCATTACTTTCCAATTTCATATGATTGGCAGATCTTACTTGATTTGATAAAGATGAAAGAATGTTTTTCCGAAAACTTTCATCATGCCTTTCATTCCATGCCAACTTGGCCAACGAGACTATGAGTATAACGAGAACTAGTGGGTTCACGGACTTAGTAAGTAAGGGCCGAGTGCCCATCATGCCCCATCGTGATCGGGTGTGACAAAAGACCACGATCAATTCTCTATCTCTCTCCCACTTCCTCCGGCAAAGGCATCCTCGGAGGCTACACTCTTTCAGCTTATTATTATTTCAAATGCTAACATATCATATCACTAGGAAGATGGAATGCAATGCCATGCATGATAAAGCCTCAATAACATGACAACAGTAAATCGTATCTTGCCATAAAACACATATCAAATATATCCATCAATATTACCCTTTCATTCCAGATTATAAGTGAGATGTCATGAAACAAAGATGAGAACAAATAAATCACAAGAATATCTCCACGGCTACGTAAGCCCAACATCTTGCACAATTTACCAACATAATAGGAATCACCACCACACCATACCGAAGGCCTATCATGCTTTTCCCGTCAATAACTAACATCTACATATGCTTAGCTAATCAGAGTCTAACCAAGGGTAAGCCGTAACCTACCTTAAGGGCCAAATGGGTGCCACGAACTTCAAGCCAAAGCCTTTCCTTTCTGAATAGCCTCGGATCGATCAAATTCTTCCAAATAATTATTCTATGTTAGATTAAGAGACTAACAATACCCATATTTCCACAAAACCATTCGAAATCTGAAACTACCTTTAAAAAGGGGACCCCGGGCCCACAAAGGTAAAAGAGAGAATTTATATGAAATTTAGGCCACAAAAGGATTAGGAAGTCCAAAAACCCATTATCATCACAAACTAGTCTCAATTTAGCATCAATTGCATTATTCCATCAAAACCCCCAATTTATACGAAAACCCTTATTTTCCATAATCAAAATCTTTACTAAAAGAGAAATTCAAGCTTAGCAGCTAGTAACCCCAATGATTACATGACTAGAATCAAGGAAATTTCCCAACAAAACATGATTTAGAATTAAAGATGGTTCGTCACCCCAAAACCCCCTAACTTAAACATGATTCTGTAACATGGTTTTCCCCCTTTTAATGGTAACATACACAAAATAAGATGGTAAAAAAACTTACATAATGGAAGAATCCTCAAAAAGTTCAGCAAAATCGGCCTTTAGAAATCCTTTAAGACTCCAGTTTAGTGAATGAAAAGAAATGGTTCGAATTTGGGACTTTATGGTTACTGATACAGCGATCTCGCATCTGCGGACGACCGCATCTGCGGATCCATTCACTCAGATGCGGCCTCATTTAACAACGCATCATTTTGCATCTGCGGTCCAAGCCCCGAATAGGTGGGTCCGCAGATGCGAACCCAAGTCCGCATAGGCGGCACACCAGAAACCAAAATTTTCTAGTTTCTCACCAACTTCAACCCGAAACCCAACTCTCATCCGAGACCTTCAAGATACAAGCAAAACATGCAACCCACTATAAAAATACGCTACGAACACATCTGCGCCCTCTAAATTCCCAAACGAGGTCATCTTGACCTAGTCTACCCCCAAGCCCCCAAAACCAAGTTTCCAACCCAATTACCAAAATGCCCCCGAGTGCCTTGGAAATCGAACCAAACACCCTACCTATTTATAGTCGACCATTCAAAACTAGTGGAACAGATGAAAATCCCAAGAAGGCTTGTGAACCCAAAAGTCAATTATTGGTCAACTCTTTTTCACTTATTCAACTTAAAGGTTTCTAAAATCCTCAAGAACCATAAAGACTCTCCCGACTACCTTGGGAACATACTAAACCCCATCCCCGCGGGTCAAAACCACTTTAACTGAGCTTGGGGAAGAGTTAGCGGGGGTAAAAAGGTCAAACGAGCCTAAACAACCAAACGAGTCGTTACATAAGATACTAATTCAACAACCGCTCGTCCTTGAATAGAGAAGGAAAGTACCTGAATCAGTAAAAAACTGAGGATATCTACTATGTGTATCGGCCTCAGTCTCCCATGTAGCCTCTTCAACTGTACGGTGATTCCATTGCACCTTTACTGAAGCTACCTCTTTTGATCTCAACTTTCGTACTTGCCTATCCAATATCGCCATCGGCTTCATTTTTTTTCGATTTTTGACAACATTCTAATCGAATAATACGCGAGTTTGTATGATATAAGACCCATCATAATGATACTTCTTCAACATAGAAGCATGGAACACCGGGTGAACACCCGCTAAGACTGGTGGCAACGCTAAATCATAAGCCACCTCACCTACACGTCGAATAATCTCAAAAAAACCAATGAACATCGGGATTAACTTTCCCTTCTTCCCAAATCTTATCATACCTTTCCTGGGTGAGACCTTCAATAGAACCTGGTCACCAACCATAAACTCCAAATCCCGAACCTTCCGCTGCGCATACTCATTTTTCTTGCTCTAAGCAGTACAAAGTTTTTCCTAAATCAGCTTCACCTTGTCGAAGGACTCCCTCAATAAATCAGTACCCCACAGTCTCACCTCGAATGTATTGAACCAACCAATCGGAGAACGACATCTTCTACCATACAAAGCCTCAAACGGTGCCATGTCGATACTCGAGCTATAATTGTTGTTGTACACGAACTCTACCAAAGGTAAGAACTGGTCGCAATGACCACCAAAGTCGATAACACAAGCCCACAATATATCCTTTAATACCTGAATAGTCCTCTCGGACTGACCATCTATCTGCGGGTGAAAAGTGGTACTAAGATCCAACTAAATCCCCAATTCCTTTTGTAAAGTCCTCCAAAAATGGGAAGTGAACTGAGTGCCTCGATCTGAAATGATGGAAATGGGTACTCCATGCAATCTGACGATCTCAATATAGATCCTAGCCAACTTCTCCGAGTTGTAGGTAGTCTGAACTGGAATGAAGTGCGCGGACTTAGTCAACCTATCAACAATAACCCAAATGGCATCAAACTTGCCCAAAGTCTTCGGTAGACCAACCACGAAATCCATAGCTATCCTCTCCCACTTCCACTCGGGAATAGGCATCCTCTGAGCCACACCACCCGGTCTCTGGTGCTCATACTTAACATGCTAGCAATTCAAACACTAGGAAACGAAATCCATTATGTCCCTTTTCATCCTACCCCATTAATAATGTTGTCTCAAGTAGCGATACATCTTTGTAGCACCAGGATGAAAGGAGTATCTAGAACTTTGAGCCTCCTGAAAAATCAACTTAATCAAACCACCAATCCTAGGAACGGAAATGCGCCCCTTAATCCTCAGAAGACCCTCATCATCAAGAATAGCCTCATTGTCTTCTCCACTTAGTACATAATCCCAAATCTTGCACAATTTAACATTCTCAAATTGATGGGCCTTAATATGCTCCAAAAGAGACGATCTCACCTCAACACATGCTAGTTGCTTGACAGGTTCTGAAATATCAAGTCTCACTATGCTATTAGCCAAAGACTGAACCTCCATAGCTAAGGGACGCTCCCCAACAAGGAGGCACGCCAAGCTACCCATACTCACTGCCTTACAGCTTAACGCATCAACTACCACATTATCCTTTCCCGCATAATAAAGAATGGTGATATCATAATCCCTGAGCAACTCCATCCACCATTGCCTCGAATTCATATCCTACTGATTGAACATATACTGGAGGCTACGACGATTCGTGAATACCTCACAAAGGAATCCATACAACAAATGTCTCCAATCTTCAAAGCAAATACTACCGCCGCCAATCCTAAGTCATGAGAGGGGTAGTTATTTTCATGGACCTTCAACTACCTCGAAGCATACGCAATCACCTTACCCTTTTGCATCAACATACAACTCAAACCAATAGGGGAAGCATCACAATAAACGGTAAAGTCTCTACATTCCACAGATAATGCCAAAATCGGAGCTGAGGTCAATAAAGCTTTGAGCTTTTGGAAGCTCTATTCACACTTATTGGACCACTTAAAGGGCACATTCTTCTGAGTCAACCGAGTCAAAGTAGAAGCAATAGCTGAGAACTCCTTCACCAACCGACGATAGTAACTCACTAAGCCCACAAAGCTTCGAATCTCAGACACCGAAGAGGCTTAGCCCAATCTCTAACTGCCTCGATCTTCTTGGGATCTACCATAATTCCATCCTTAGACACAACTCTCACTTAGAAAAGTTGCCATATAACTTCCAAAACTCTCGATCACTTAGAAAATTTGGTATATAACTTCTTCTCTTTCAACAACCCAAGAACTATCTTCAAATGCTTCTCATGATCTTCCTTACTACAAGAGTACACCAAGATGTCATCAATGAACACAATCACAAATGAATCCAAGTAAGGTTTAAAGATCCCATTCATCAAGACCATGAACACTGCGGGGGCATTGGTAAGCTCGAAAGACATCACCAAGAACTCATAATGACCATAGCGGGTCCTGAAAGTCGTCTTTGCAATATCCTCGGCTCTAATCTTCAACTGGTGACAGCCCGATCTCAAATCAATCTTAGAGAATACCGATGCACCCTGAAGCTGGTCAAACAAGTAATCAATGCGGGGTATCGGATACTTGTTCTGAACAATAACGCTGTTCAACTGCCTAAAATCGATACACATCTGTATAGATCCATCTTTTTTCTTCTCGAACAACAAAGGAGCACCCCAAGGGGAAATACTAGGTCTGATGAATCCTTACTCAACAAGTCTTGCAATTACTCCTTCAACTCCCTTAACTCTACCGAAGCATACGGTAAGGTGGAATAGAAATAGGCCAAGTGCATGGCTCCAAATAAATGCAGAAATCAATATAATGATCAGGTGGTATACCGGGTAAGTGTGTGGGAAAGAGCTCCGTGAGCTCACTAACTACCGGTACCGATTCCGAGGAAGGAGTGTCCGCACTCGTATACCGGGGTTGTATAATTACTAGAGCATTTGTTTTAGTTGGTAATTTTAAATTCTGTTATATTTAATAATATAAGGTAAGTTCAATGAGTATCTTATTACTTTTTACCTTAAGGTGAAACGCTCTTCTGAGACTAATGCATTATACAAGCAAGGCATACTAAACCCTGTTATTACTTGTTTAGTCGTTAAGCCCTCAAGATGCATGCTACAAGCTGATAGCAAGGCATATTATAAAGGCAAAAGAAATATTGTAATTACCAATTACAATCTATAGAACCCTTGTAAATTAGGACTGCCTAGTTTAGCCAATATATTTCATAAGTCATAATTTTTTTTAAGGTAATGAAATACCAATGAAAAAGCTACATACATGAATATTTTGGTGCTTACTTGTTTTCACTAAAAGTTAAAATCTTACGACACATGTAACTGCAAACAGAAGAATGCAATCCAGAAAAGAAAATGATAGACATCTGTTGTTGTTTTGTTGCTTAATTTTTCCGACCGCATGCGGTCGAAATTTCATTTTTTTTATTTTTTTAATTAATTATATAATTTAATTTTGTATGAAATGATTTTTTTCCATTTATTATTTGTACAAGATCAAAATTATATTTTCCCGTTAAAAAATCGACCCAGTGAGGTCGAAATCCTATATAAAAAAAAAAGCTGGAAATTTCAACCTCATGAGGTCGTTGTTTTTTCGACCAAAAGTGAGTTTGAAATTTCCAGATCGAAAAAGACTGTCTTTTTAGCAGTGTATTCAGGTCAAAATCGCTAAATTCAAATGCGTATATATTATAGGGGCTACTGGTTCATGCGTGAAGTAATTAAACATTTGCTGTAGCAGTTGATGATGGTATAATATCAGATTCGAACCAGCTTCGCGATGCTTTTGTCGGTTCATTCATGCTTGTCAAAGAGGTTGCCCGACAAGCTTAATTCACATTTAATTGAAAGCTCCTCAACGAATCTTGAAAGATGGTCCGTATGTGATGATTGACGATTACATTTCACATATTTCTCAAAATATTGTATTTGATTTAATTATGTTATCATGACATTGTTTATAGCATTATAGTTTCTATATTTTGTCAACAAGATACCTTCTTACAAGAAAAACGAACGGTACAGTAGAGCCATAAAGCTACAAGAGCAAGCTAAACATTATATTGTCAAACAACATTTTCTACTCATGGCAAAGACCTCTTTCCACCACAGCATCCTTGATAAGCTTTAGAGATTGTTCAAAATCGTCCGCCAGTTGATGTGGATCAGGAATCACGCTTTCATCGACACTTAGAACAATAGTCATCTTGTTTATATAGCTTTGATAATTAATCATCAATGCCTGAAATTTAAATTTGGCCGTAAACTGTAAGAATCAAAACAAAATTCCCTCATGCATAAATGATAGTAGAACATCTAAAGAAACAAAAAAAAAGGTTTTTTTTCATTTTTGGCCCATCAACCAAAATTAATTACGGACTCTAGCCAAACCATAAAAAACCTATACACTGACAATGTATATAATTTATATATTATATGTATATTTACGTATATCATATTTATGAGTAAAATACTTACATGAGGTTGTCCATAAGAACCGGGTGCAATGTAAGCCAAAGGATGCCCATAGAAGCCAATTTCCTCTTGAGGACCAGGCAAACAGGAAAAGCACATTGTTGTATTGGTGATAATTCTGTGCGATATCGAACTTGATGCCTGAAATTAATATATATTATTTTTCACAGAAGAAAAAAGGGTCAAATCTTGCAATGAAGAGATCTTATACGGAGCATCAAGAGTATTGAGAAATGAGTGTCATTAAGTACCTTAATCCCAAATAATTTGAGTGCTAATTCTGAAATGGAAAATGTGTAGATAGCTTCAAGAGAGTTTTTCTTCCGATCAATAGTTGCCTTAGCTTCTCTGAGATAATCTAACGGGTCATCTCGTAATGCAATTTTAAAGGGTAGAAGAACAAAACCAACACAATTCCCCCACTTTGCCTCAGTGTTTTCGTCCATCATATCAGCCAAAGCCTAGTTGTTAGTTAAACATGAAAGAAAGCCCAAAAAGAATGTTAATAACTTGACATAAAGTATATAGAGGTATTGCTGAAAAACACACCCGAACTATCTCTTTCGCGAGTTTCACAACTTAACTATCAGTTGTTCCCTTTTCTTAACTGAACTATCACTATCTATGTATTAGAACAAACCTCGGTGCTAGTTTAGTTAGGAAAAGGAAACAACTGATAGTTGGCCTAATTAGCTTCGAGATGTGTTTTAATGCATAGATGATGATAGTTCAGGTAGGAAAAGAAAACAACTGATAGTTAGAGTATGAAGCTCGCGAAAAAGTGATTGTTCAGGTTTGTTTTTGACCATTAACTCAAGTATATAAGCTAAGAAATTTGAAGTGCTAATCAAGATTTTGAAGGAACAATGGATGCCATCACCTGAATTCCTACTGATGGTCTTAGGTTCATAAGGATAGTTGATCTAAGTCTGATGTTCATGGGAAGATTATTGTTTTTCTCTGTTGCTCCCTTGTCTTTCTTGCCTTCACCTGCAAAATTTTACATAAAAGATTACTGCCATAAAATTCCTGGATGAACTAAATTCTAAGTAATTCTTTTTGGATTTAACTTATCTACATTTTATACTGATAGTGTAAAGAAGATAGAGGGAAATTTACAATTATATGTGTACCGTTACTTGTTTTAGGAGGTTGTTTACCTTACCTTTCTGATAACTAGTTCTGCTTGTTATGAACAGTTTCTTATAGTTATTTTTAAGGTGTGTAAATCACTGTTTGTGTATAATAGATAAAGATAAAGAAATGATTTCAATTAATTAGTTTTGGAGCTTGATTCTCTTATTGTTCCAAACATATGCTAGAGAATCAGTGCTCCAACAATTACAAGCTCAAGGAAGTAATTAGAGGACACTACACAGATTTTATCCTAAGCAAGTGTTGAGATCGCGGATTGTTTTAGCGAGGCCAACAAAGTGGCAGATAGTTTAGCCAAGCATGCTACCACTCTGGATGAAGCAACCATTATGTACAACCTTCCAGAAAATATCCTACAAATAGTTGAGGGCTTTTCCAACAAGATAAACGGCAACGTTCTAGTCTAATGACTATATATATATATATATATATATGCAAGTTAATGTATAGAAAGGTAGGAGATGTGGTTGCACTTTGGATGGTATAATTTGCTCATGAAAACATGAGTCCCCAATCCGTTCAAGTTGGGCAGGCCAATTGTCCATTTAGTAATTCAGCCCATTTTGACCTGTCCAAATCAGCCCATTTAAAATCTGGACTGATATGTAACCCAAATTGACACATGAGATACCTTTTCAAAATATTTTTAAAAAGACTTTTTTGGTTTGAGATGTGTCATATTGACATAACAAAGAACAAGTGTCTATTAGGAACTTCAACAAATTATAAGAAATCAAACAAAGAAATTAAAAACTTAGTAAGAATCAGGTGAGTTGGGTTATGACCCATTTCTTAGCGCATTTTAGCCCAATTCATTTCAACCATGTAAATTTTGGACATGTCATTAACCTGCCTATTTATTAATACAATCCATTTTGATCCACCCAAATTCAGCCTAACACGCCCATTTGACACCCTTATTTTCAATTGCACTTGAACTTGCACCTGGTTCATGTAATATGTTTTTCTGGTTAATATAAATACATGTGCAAGATGGGGAATTTTTTTTTCTTAAACACTAGTTAAAGAAAACAAAAGTATAAAATCATAAAAGCTTAGTACTTCTAATACATGAAGCAGAAACTTACCATATCTCCTATTAAGATAGATAGACAAACCAGCTTGTGTTACTCCCAAAGCGACATCCGTTACTGTCTGCGCAAGAAATGACAAATTAAAGTCCAATTAAAACATCAAACAACTATTAACATCTACATTTTGTTCCTAATGCAAAATTGATTGGATGGGGGAAATAAGGAGGAAAATTGAATATTATGAAGTTGCTGCGACATAGAATTACTACTCATGTTTTAATTTATTTTTCTTAGTTTGACTTGACACAGTATTTAAGAAAATAAAAAAAAAACTTTAAAATCTTGTGATCTTAATCAAAGAGTTAATGATAAAAAACATACCTAAACTATCATTTTTTCACGAGTTTCATATATACCTCAGTTAGCCATTGTTCCCTTTACCTATCTAAACTATCACTCCATTCGTATTAAAACACACCTTGAAACTAGTTTTGGTAGGTAAAGGGACCAACGGATAGTTGGTCAACTCTGCATCAAGGTGTGTTTTAATGCAAAGGGAGTAATAGTTTGGTAGGTAAAAAGAACAATGGATAGTTGAGGTATGAAACTCGCGAAAAAGTGATAGTTTAGTTATGTTTTTTACCATTACTCTAAACGAAAGATGTGTGTAATGTCCCTGAATGCCCTTTGAATCCGGTGGTCTTAAATATGCCATGTAGGATGTTGGAGGTAAAGAGATACTCCCTCCGTCCCAAAAAGATTGACACTTTTCGCTTTTCGTGAGTCAAACTTCTTAATTTTGACCATGTGTTTGCACATAGAATCTTTAATTTTCTTGGAATAAAATTTACATATTTGGAAACTACGTAAAATGTGCTATAAGTCACCATAATTAATAATTTAAAATATTTAAAAGACATGAAAAAATTACGGTCAAAGAACAACTCGTTTAACTCTCGAAAAGCAAAAAGTGTCAATTTTTTTGGGACAGAGGAGTACTAAATATAGAATGTGATATTATTTTTATAACAAACTAAAAAAGAAAATAACACAAACAAATTGAGATGAACGGAGTAAATTTGTTTGGACTTACCATATTCAATGCATTTTTCACCAACTTCATATCATCAAGACTTACTGTCCCGTAAACAACTCGTCTAGGGTTAAATTCAGAACCAGGGCAGCCCTTAATCGGCGTATTTGTATCCTTCAAGAACATAGCCGTAGCCATAAACATCAATACATCCACCATTGTATACCAGACCAATTTCATAAAATACCAAATTTTCATAACATATCGTCGCAATCCCTTAGTAGAATGCCCCAAAGAATTAATAATAGGCTGCCTCTTTTTATTTCCTGGAATAGTTGGAACTTTATTTGGATCAGCAGCTTGACGCATACAAGCCAATAAAAGGGAAATAAGAGAGGTGCCATCTCCAAGTGAATGGTGGATTCGAAAAATGCAAACAGCCTCAGCATCAGATGTTTTGACATTAAGAAGATGGAGATCCCACATAGGTTTCGATTTGTCAAGAGTTGTTTTGCTAAGGTTTTCAATATAATCCTCTACGAATTTATCTGGTGATTCTTGTAGGTTTAGTTCTTCCACTTGTGGTACCACAATGTGCTTATCTAAGTCCACCTTTGTCCGCACCCATTTCATTTCTCCATTTTTTTTCTCATCCACCACCTACAATATTGAATTAAACATGCAGTTTAAGAAGGAATACCAATTCGTGGATATTGTATATCGTTCGTATGTATTTTGACAATTCACCCTTTTTTTCGTTAACAGTATTTAAGCATCGAACTTACTAGGGAAAAGCACACTAGACTTACTTTCTAAGTACTTGTAATTTCAGTTTTTGTCTAAGATCTAGCGCAGTATATTTTTTTATATTTTTAATATTCGATAGCGATAGCTTATTGATTCAAATGATACAAACTCAATATTCGAAGAGAAAGGCTCTTCATGATAGCTTGCTCTTGGGCTTTATGCATAGCCTAGGCTTTCCACTATAACCCAATCTCTGTACACCCCAAAAAAGAATTAAGGGGAAAAAAAGTCAGAGCAGTAACAAGTTTCTTTGTGAGAAAATCTCACACTTTTACCTAGAGACTTAAAACTAGGGGGTCTAATTATCAGGTTTAGCGGAAAAAATTATTTTTCAAAACAATATATAAAATTCGGCAAAAACATACAATTGGCTAACAAAAAAATACAATTATGTTGTTGTATGTATTTTGTGTCACTGAATGTCCACTGATACTTTAGACATCCAAATAACATTTTTACTTGTATATATAGATATTTTAATCTAAAAATATTAGGTAGATTTGCTCTACTTGCAAAAAAAATATATCATTGGAAAAATTAAATTTAAAATTTGTCTATTTTTGGTACCTGGAGGCTGGAGAAACGTGGATGCTTAAGCAAAGTATGGGGCAAATGCTCTTTGACAACTTGCGGATTGATTCTTGATTTCGAGCCCATAATACCTATAACATGGACGTTAAAGTTGGGCTCGTGAAATAACCTTGCCGACGGACTCAATGGCTCTTCTTCAGCTGCTTCCGTGGCCTTACCCTTAGTTTCAATTGGTTTCAAACTCGGTTTTCTCCTTCTTATGGACTCCATTGTTATAATCTTATGGAAAGAATGGGTTTTGTTGCTTCTTATATATAAGTTGGAGAACCAAAGTAAGTAGCTTTTAATTTTGCTTACGTTGGATAGTTGTGTCTCGCATGCAAGATGGCTAGTATTGGGGATAAAGGTATATAGCTGAAGGTTGATGGTTGTGTAATTAATGACAATTGCATGCGTCAGGTCAACAAAAACATTAATTCTACTGCTTTATTTGCCCTAAATTTTTATCCTTTGGCTTTCGTTTTGGAAACAGAGATGGTTTTAATTCAAAGTTGTTTTTTTCCGCCGATTGAAACAAAACAAACACCTATGACAGTTAGTAGCAGAGCCACATTGATGAGAGAAATTCAATTGAAATTATCGAAAAATTATACTCTACATATAGAGAAAAATAAATTTGTTTATGTACAATTTATATATACACACACTCATACACATATATTTTTTTCTCCTTTGATATAGAGTAATTGGTAATTTGGTATATCTGCAAAAGTGGTTCATTGTTACTTCCTCTCTGTCCCAATTTATGTGGCACCGAATTTTAAGAGGTCAAACTTTTTAATTTTGACCGTGAATTCGAACATGAAATCATTTAAACTTTTTGAAATAACGTTTACATACTTGGAAATTACGTAAAAAGTAATACAAATCACGATGATTGACGATTCAAAATATTTAAAAGCATTATAAGAAAATCGCGGTAAAAAATGTTTATTTAACTCTCAAAATTCGGATGGTACCACATAAATTGTGATGAATAGAGCATTTTATTCGAATTTCAGGCTCCAGTGGTAACATAAAGAATTCTTACACTATGTGCAATGTATGTTAACCTGTTATGTCATATAATCCTTAACATTCATGACTTATTTCTCAAATTATTTTTGAAGACTTAAGACTATACACTAATTAATATGAGTATCAATATAATGGTAAAACATACACTTTTTTTAATTATTTGTTGAAGAAAGTGTAAAGTCCATTGACACAGGGGCGGAGCTAAGTAGGCTCTAGGGTGTTCATCCGAACCCCCTCGATGAAAAACTACATTATATATATAAGGTTAAATTATTTTTTTATGTGTATATACTATATATGAACCCCTTTGACTTCTTCGTGTATTTACTTCTTCATTTTTTGAACCCTCTAGGTCAGAATCCTGGCTCCGCCACTGATTGACAAATAAAAATGCACAGAGTGAGTATTTCAAAGTGTGATTCACCATGCATTCATGTAGGTTAAGTATCTTAGCTGTAGCTAGAAATCAGAAGTGTTGAAGACAAATAAATTAAAGAGCCAAATACTTGTTAGGGTTTGCTGAAGGATTTAAACAGGTGTCGTCAACGCTGATGCATGCAACTTCAAAGCTACTACCAAGCAACTGCAGATTACTACAAAGCTTTTATTATTCTAACTTCTATCGAGCTCTAACTGCCAACTGCACTACTCTCTTGTTAGGCTTTCGAGTCTTTTTTGTCCTGCACAAATAATTACTCCCTTTCAAAATAGGTACGTAGTATTTTTATCTTTTCATTTTGTTTCAAACTAAGTGATATTTCACAAAATTAAAAAGAAATTAATGATGTTCTTCCAATTTTATCTTTTTTTAAATAAAAGGAATTTTACATAAACCAAGAAACTACTCTAAAGAGCTATTACATCTTTTTCAAGGCATTTATTAAGGGTAAGTTAGTAAAAATACATCTTACTTTCTAGAAATAAGTAGTTTTCTTAAGGAGTGTGCCCAAGCTTAAAACACCACTTATTTTCAAATGGAGGGAGTGCTCTCTCCGTTTCAATTTATGTGGCACTTTTCACTTCTTTGGAGTCAATCTGATTAATTTTTGAAGTTAAATTCTATTAAATCAACTCAAATATTTTAAAACTAGAATTTGGATTTTCAACTATATGAAAAGTATTACAAGTTACCAATTTTCTCATGTCAATATGATGAAAAAAAATATATTTTAAAATATTTTCAAAGTTTATATAGTTTAATTCTGGGAAAATAAAAATGCCACATAAATTAAAACAAAAAGAGTACTATTACTTTTCCCCATCTCAATATTAGTATTTCATTAAACAGTTTGTGCAAAAGAAAGGGTAAACAAGTAACCCTTTACCTACAGGAATGGCACAGACTTCATTTTTTTTTTTTTAATTTCCAGGATGTAAGTTCTAGGAGTGATGTATGCCATTTATGAAGAACACACAAAAAAAAGGGACTAGACCCTGGCCCTGGTACACATCACATATATACTGCAAGCAATCTAGGCTAAAATTAAGAATGCTTAACAACAAATGTTACACATTCACACTAAAACAAGGACATACAATTAGCTAACAAAAAAGATGGCATTGTCATAACTTATCCTAACATTAGGAGGCTGCGTTCTATCAAAAAATTAGGGACTTTTAGCTCCTCCTGGTATCTGTTCAAAGTTTTGATAGAGAGTATGTGTAACACCTCGTGCCTTCGGGGCTGATGTTATACCCCGTAGTTTCGGTACGTTGAGATTCGATTAGGTATTAGCTATTCAAGTGCGACATTGGAGTTATTGTCGAGAAAATGCAAGATCATAGGTGCTCGTGTTACGATTACAAGAGTCCGAGTTTGCGTAACAGGTTATGCGAGGATTGGAAAACTATTGAACTGAGGAGATTAAGTTTCCGAGGCTTTGAAGGAAAGTTGGGCAAGGTTGGGTACGAAAATTTTGGCCTAATTGGAAGAAGAATATGTTTTAGTATATTAAGAGTTTTGAAGTGAAACAAAAGTCTAAAGTGAAGTTTGGGAAGTCTAGTTCCCAACGCAACAAACCGCTCCTCAATCGGACATCGAGGTAAGGAGATATGGACGTTACCACGGTCGGAGCTAGCGATGACGGGGAGAAATGGTCCGCGCGAACGCGCCAGAAAGGCGCGAGCCGCGCGCGAAGGCCAAGGGCCAATGCTGAAGCGAACGCGCCACTAAAGGGCGCAAACGCGCTTGAACAAATTAGAGGACTCGGGTTCAAGATGAAGGTTATATTATAAGAATGTAACAATAACATATATATGACATTTGGAGACCATACGGGATGAATTGGTTCATATGGCACTTAATGAGAAACCTCGTTGTTGCACGCTAAGTGGGGCCCACACATCAGAGTTTTATAAAGTACATATGAAGAGACATATGAGTAGTACATGAAAGTTTGAGCAAGTCCTAAGAAGGACCCATAAGCCAAATATAGGCATAAGCCTTCCAAAAGGGCGATTTAAGATAACATTTTCGGATGATCTGACTTAGAGGGGAAAAAACGGTATTATAAGTTTGGAATTTGGAAAAATACAAAGAATGAAAGTTGTAGATAATTGAAATATCTTTCCAACCATAGGTTGTGGGCCCCCACACGATATCGGGATCAAAAGTTATGACCTTTTTACTGAACAAAGGTACAGTCAGAAAAACTGGTTCAGCGCGAACGCGCCCAAAGGGGGCGCGAACGCGCTGAAGGAAATATAGGTCGGTCCGAGGTAAGAACCTGGACCGTTCCATAAAAGGGAGAAGCCCTATTTTTCGTCCCAAACCACCCCAAATACTCCCAAAAAACTCCAGAAATTTCCCTAACCTTCCACCACCAAATTTTAACCCAAAAAACTGTATAATTCCCAAATTCCTATTCGGCGTACAGTTGCAACTACAAAATTGTATTAATGTGTTGTGGCTTAAGTTTAAGGTGAAGGGGTGAAGATATAGCATTATTATCGTGGGAAAGGTATGAATCTCTTTCTATTTGTGTTAATATTGATTTATTTCGAAGAAGGATGAGCCGTAAAAATTGTTATAAAATGGTTTCGTGATGGAATTATGGGACAAACACCATATGGGGTGTTTATGAAGTATTTTGAAGTTGGGAATATTATGTTTAATGTTGGTATTGTTGTTGATGTTGTTGGTTACTGAATTGAGAATTCGGGCTAGGTATATAAACGTGGGAGGTGTCGCCCAAATTTCGTAAATAAAGTGCGAGCTTTAGAATTGGGTCTCGAGGTGCCTATGGCTAATGTTTGTGTCTAATGGCGTTATTGTAGATTTTGAGCTGCCGAGACTTGAGTTTGGATTAGCCTAGGAAGCAACAAAGGTATGTGAAGCTTACCCTTCTTTCCTTTTGGCATGTCTTAGACGGGGATTAAGGTATGACACGATTTGTGCCTGCAATTCCATTCTTAAGTTTCGAGTATGTTTGTGATTCGTATTTGCTTTTGATGTTGGTATCCTTAGCATGGTCGGGCTACGGTTCGTATGTTTTTGATATGATTAGAAGTTTGAAATGTTGTGTAAACGATTTCTTATTTTTTTGATATTCGTATCCTTAATGCGGTCGAGTTATGATCCTTATGACTTTTGTATGATTAAATTTTCAAGGTTGCAAAAAGAGTTTTGTTTTTCAAAAGAGATTTGTTCTTAAACGATTTCGAAAACTACGAACGCCCGTAACTTTCAAGGAAGGGCTCGGATCGCTTTGATACTTTCGCAAATGACTTTATGATGAGTAATGACTTAAATTTTCATAGGCGGGCCCGATTGGGTTGACGCTCGTCCGTGGGTCCGCGACCTTCTATGTTGGTTCTAATGACCTATTTGAAAGAATCAATCGACTATCTTCCGATCCCCGAGTATGATTACTATTTATGTATGAGTTTGAAATAAGGATTTTTATGCTTATGACTTTGATACGTGAATATGGTTTCGGAAGTTCGGTTTGATATATTCAGTGATATTCGGGAGAAATCGATTTGGACGCCGTTTTGGCTTTGGCTTACAAATGACGGTTCGTTTGATTAACCTATTAAGTCTTTGAAAATGTTTTAAGCTCGTATTTGATTACTTGTGATTCGCTCGTGCATTTTGTTGTTACATTTTTCGCCGAGTCCCGGCCGGTATATGTGATATTGTCCGTCTGGATACTTGACCGCGGCGGTGATATGACCGGATTCTTGGCGCGAGCATGTGTATGTGTGATATTGTCCGGATACTTGACCGCGAGCCGGTGATATGAACGGCCGGATTCTTGGCCGCGGTATGTGTATATGTGATATTACCGCCGGGTTCCCGGCCGCGGTATGTGTGTATGTGTGCGTATGTGATATTGACCGGGCTCGATATTGATCGCGGTATACGTGTATATGTGGTATGTGATATGTGATGATTTGATAATAGGATATGTGATAATCCGATGATACAATATGACATGTGATATGATGGGTGATAATATGACGGTACGTTTATGATTATTATGTTATATAGGGATTGGGCCGTACGTTCCTCGGCAATTGGTTAATGTCGGCCTCATGTGGTATGTTTGAGTTTCCGCATATACGAAGCAGAAATGTTTTTCAAAATAAAAGCAAAACATTTTGACATTCTGATTTTTTTCTATTTGTCTTCTGTACCGCTTATGTATGATTTGGAGGGCAGATGTAAGTACCTTGGTGTTCGGCTTATTATGCTCGCGTTCGGTGCACTTTACTTTGATTATGACTCCGTTTTCTGTACTTGTTGCTTTGCATACTCAGTACATATTCCGTACTGACCCCCTTTCTTCGGGGGCTGCGTTTCATGCCGCGTAGGTACCCACAGATGAGTAGATGATGTTAGCAGGAGGTGTTCCAGCAGGATTGGCGAGCTCCATTTCCTCCGGAGTGCTGCCGAGTCTGAGTGCGTTTGTGTGGTATCTGAGATGTTGGTAGAGACTTTGCAGACAGTGTCGTGTGCGTGATATGTCAGTTTTGTAATCGGCTATGTAGGCGGATATATTATTATGCATTATGTTACAAGATTTGTTGTGACTACGGATTTTGTTTGATTTGAAAAGATGAAAGGCATGTATGTTTTCCAAAAATTTTCACCCCGTGCTTATGTTATGTTTTTGTGGCCCAAGATGGCTATGAGTATTATGAGAGTCCAAGGGTTCGCTCGGCCCTAGGTAAGGGTCGGGTGCCCATCACGCCCTATCGGATTAAGGGTGTGACAGCTGAGGTTTGAACCATAATATAGGAATATAATGGAACCAAAATGGGAGGTGTACGAAGTGTTTTGAAACAAATAAAAGGTATAAGAAGAGTCTTTGGGAAAATTAATGTTGGAAGCAACATTACGGACCATGTTTTCAAGTGAGTTTACGAAAAGGTTTACTTCAAGCGATTATAACGCCCTTATTAGTTGGGAATTTGGGAAAGTTTCCTTGATGAAAGTTGTAACCCTTTGAAATATCTTTCCATCCATATAGGGATCAGGTCAAACGGATTTCTATACAAAAGGTTATGGATGTTTTACTAAAGAGTTGTCAGTGGTATTCCTCCACGGGCTCGCGACAAGAGCAGATTGGCGTCCCAAGGCCATGTTGTACACGTCAGGGAAGTGAAGTGAGGCCCAGCGTGAGTGAACGCATGCACATGTAGGGCAACACATGCTTTTGGGCACGCGACGAGTCCTCCGTGGCGTGTGACCCCTGCAATCTTTTTAAGTGTGTTTTTTTCCTGATTATTGATTCTATTCTTCACTTCTTCAAACCCTAGTACGAATTTTCTCTCATCTCCTTATCCTCCAACATCAAGGTAAGATCATTGTTATGATTCTTAATCAGTTCTAGCATTAATTTCATGATTCTTAACATGATTCTTAAACAAAAATATAGGATTTCAAACGTAAACCGTTCTCAAGCAATCCAAGTTAGGGTTTTGGTGTTCTTCATTAGAAAAGCAATTTAGTTTCGAATACAGGTATTCAAGGCTAATTCTCTATGTATGAGAATGTTATTAATATTCCCCGCGTCTCTTTCTTCATGATTACTACGAATTGCATCAAAAATAAAGATTATGCCTTAGTTTCATGAAAAGCTTCAGGACTTCTATTCTTTAAGGATATAGTTTTGTAGTTGTTCATAATTGTCATTCCGAATATGGTGAGCTCAGTATGTAATCAGTGTATGTTCATGTTGGACATTCCACGAGTTTCAGTCATAGACCACAAAATGCTTATGCATAGTAATACTCTAAATTCCATGAATAGTTCATGTCTCAGTTCAGTATAGTAATAGTTAGTAATCCATTTCTGAACCTCAGTATGATTTCATGTCTCATTATAGAAATTCTCAGTATCCCATATCAGTACTGTAGTATAACTCTCAAAATCCATATTAAGAACTTCATAATGATGAACATAGTTACACAGTTATTTACATATATGGACCAGAGGTCACTGCTACATATACATATACATATACGTGTGTATGTATAGATCTATGTTTGTGCACTCGAGGTCATAGTTAATGAATGCAGATACAAAAGGAAATTTCCCCAATTATTCAGTAAGGAGCGATTGTGATTATGACCCGGTTTGTTACTAGCTTATTCTTATGCTCAATTCGGTACACACACGTTGTCAATATATTTCATGTTTATTGATTTGGGTTGTCCTTTTCCCGAAAACCCCACAACTCTTTATTGTTTCAATTGGTTTTACATATAAGTACAATTCAAATGTACTTATGTCCCTTTTTGCCTGGTGCCTGCATTTCACGATGCAGGTACTGATTTACAGGACGATGGATCTGTTTGTTAGGACCTCACTCGTATCAGCTGCTTGGTGAGCCATTATTTTCTCTGGGGCATTTCTTTTATTTTTTATTTATTCAGTTATGTTAGACCGTTAGGTGGGGCCTTGTCCCGGTAAACAGTTAGCATTTTAGGATTCTTGAGAGGCTTCATAGACTAGAGCAATAGTCAGTCAGTATTTTTAGATATCATTTTTGTCATGTTGGCTACACCTTTATATTCTCAGACTTATCTTAGCATTTCATAATTATGATACTCAGTCAAACTTCTTTGTAGCTCCGGATGCTTATAAGTTATATACAATTATATTTATACATATACTTAGTTACCATGAATGGTTCTCTCGGCCATTACCGAGTGTCATGTTATGCTCGGTGAAATATATGTGACAGTATGTTCTTCCAGAGTTATGGCCAATTTATAGAGAAAATAAGCCACTTTGTTGGCCTTTCTATAACAGTGGGAGAATGTAATATCACCTTGATCAATCATGTTAATAGTATCCTCCACAATAGTCTCCAAGTTGAGGTTATGAAAAGTCTTGTTCTTCATCATATCTACAACAAGCAGTGAGTCCTTTTCAATGGTGCACATGCTGTGACATTTGTCTTTGAGCAATATCTGCATATGCATCTTGTTTTCTAAAACTCCTATGTTGTTTCTCCTTTTTTAGTATAGAATCTGATTTGAGTGTCATATTCGCATGTGCATCTTGTTTTCTAAAACTCCCAACATATCACGATTGGAACAACTTGGATCATCATCCTTTGTATAGCAATTTTTCTTCCAGAAGTCTGCAATCAATCACGCAGGACTCCTCTTACTGGTTTATTTTTTATAGAATTCATAAGTAGAGACTCTAAGAAAACAACAAGAATTAAATGTAAGGAAAGTAAGATAAGAGTAAAACACAATTGATAATGAATTTAATTTATGGGCAAACTTGAATTAGTTACCAAACCCTCCCAATATAATTCAATCAAAGGCACCAATAATAGTTGAATTTTAATAAAAGTAACTCAATTGAATCCACAAGTGAGCAACTCAATAAGAAAATCAAGGACAAGGTTCAATAAGAACCTACGAATCACACTATATATCTTAATCTAATCACTAGAACTAAGTTATAATTTATAAGAGAGTTTTCTCATCAAGGTTCAAGTTACCATTCTAAGCCTTAAGAGCCATTATATAGTGTTGGATTTCATTACACACTAGGCCCAAAAGAGACCTGAAGATAAATTGCAAAAATAGCTAAAAAAAAATGCATGTTTAGCCCGTGACACCATCTGCTGAATCATGATGGGTCTCATGTATGAATCACAAGTTGTGCCGGACTTGATTCGGCTTTATCTTCACTCCAAGCTATCATCCAAACATTGTACACTCTTGTGTGTTGATCCTGAAGGGCCTCCAAAGTACCTCCTAGCATAAACATGACATGCAAAGATTAAAGTTCATTGGCTTGGCTTCGGTGAAGGATCTTGAGTTAGTTGTGGCCTTCTCTATCGTATCATCCTCCTCTTCTTGTAGGAACACCTACAACATAAGAAGGTAGATCACTTATACTGAAAACATTGTGAACATTATACTCTCTTGGTAGGTCGATCTTGTAGGCATTTTCATTGATCTTCTCAAGGACTTTGAAGGGTCCATCACCCCTTGGACACAACTTTCTCTTCCTCATTTGAGGGAACCCCTCCTTTCGTAACCGAACTCATACCCAATCATTGATTTAGAAATCTACCTTTCTTCACCTATGGTTTTTTTTCCACCTTGGTATTGATCTTCTCCATGTTTTCCTTTACCTTAGCATGAATCTTCATCATCTCAACAGCCCTTTGTTTTCCATCTAAACTCACTAGACAATGGGGTTAAGGTTAAAGGGATCAAGGGGTTAAAACCATAACAAACTTCAAATGGAGTCATGCCAATAGAGGAGTGGAGGGACCTGTTATAAGCAAATTCCATCGAAGGCAAATGGTGGTTTTACTCCAATCATGCACCTAAGAATGCTCCCAAGAGTCCTATGCACTACTTTAGTTTGTCCATCCGTTTGAGGGTGACAAGAATTAGAGAACATGAGCTTGGTTCCAAGTGTACCCTATAGACTCTTCCAAAAGTGACTTAGAAATTTGGAGTCCCTATCACTAACAATAGTGCGAGGTAGTCCATGCAATTTAAGCATATGAGTAACAAACAAAGATCCACATGAGAGGCATATCACATTTATGTCATGGTATAAAATTACACAGTTTTAGAAACGATCTACCACAACATAAATGCTATCATGCCCCCTTTTCAGTTTTGGAAGACCTAAAATAAAATCCATACAAATGTCTATCTTATAACCATTAGCAGTGGGAAGGGGAGTGTACAAACCTTGTGGGCGAGTCTTTGATTTGGATTGTATGCACTCCAAGCATTGTCCACAAAGTTTCTCCACATCATGTTTCGTCTTGGGCCAATAGAATTGCTCATGGAGGATGTCAAGTGTCTTGGAAACTCCAAAGTGAAGCATCATACCTCTACTATAACCTTCCTTCATAAATAGATCTCTCCATGAGTTCATGGGAACACACACCTTGCCATCTTTGAACAAGACCCTAAAACCAATTGGAACTGGTCAACTCTTCTCCCTTGAGTGAACTTGTGACACCTCGAAATTTTTTCGTACTTGAGTGACGAGTAGAACGATGGAGAGCTTGAGTATATGATGTGTTGTTAAGTCGAGAATGGCCAATCATGAATTTTGTGGAAATAATAGTTGCGAAATTCCCGGCCTTAAAACTGGTCATATAGTGGAGATAATACGGCTCGTAAAGTGATTTACGGAAAATATAGTCACCGCCCTCCAAGCAACTTGTCAAAAATCTCAAGTTTCGTTAAGTGTAAAGGTTAAATACGTTGATTTGCTTGAACCAGTATCTTCGTGAACCAACCCCCCCACATTCATCAACCAAACATTTTTTCTTAATTAAATACGTGCTTGATAATGGTCATATTCTTGGTTTCAAAATAGTCTTTCGTTCATTAAAATACTTTTGATGATTAATACGAGATTTCATTCTCATTTCCATTTCCCTTCATCTCTCCACAACACAAGAAAGCTCTAGAACCTTCCAAACACTTCATCCACAAGAAAACTAAGGAAATCAAGGATTAATAACAAGATTGAGGAGAATCAAGCGAGAAAGGCTCGGGGTGTAAAGCTATCAAAGTCAAGAAATTCCAAAGAAGGTGGAACTAGTGGTTTTGGCTAATTGAAGTATTTCAACTTAAGACTTGTTCAACCATCATCCAAGGTAAGTTTCATGAACTTTACATGCCACAAGTATTATTGAGTTAAGATTCATGGATTGTAGAAGAGTATAACAAATGGATCCTTAAATGGATGAATAATGTCATTAGTGATTAGTAGTGGATTGAATCATGGAAATGAATATGTGGATGATATAAATATGTTGTAAATAACCTAGGGAACATGAAATGAGCATTGGATACGAAAGAATACGACGATGGATTTTAGTCATGGTTATGGGAAATTGAGGTGAGATTGTGAAATGCAAATAAGATGAATGGATGACGACCGTGTTAACAATATCGTGATGATTATTAGAATGTGGGGAGTCGATATGGAATATGGCATATAAACAAAGAAACGTGTCCGATTTTCTTTAGCCTTAAAAAAGTGCGTTCTTGTAATTGATTAGCTAATGACGATACGAACCCTCTTGAAGGTAAAGACGCAAGCGTTAAAGCGGAGGACGAGCAAGTTCTAAAGTAATTAAACGACAAAGGTATGTGAGGCATTACCCTCCTTTCTAAGGCATGAATCTTATGCATGATTTTCCTTCATGAATCTCCTACGTTTCTAGAGATAAATCTAAGTTCATGAATGACGAGACGGGACAAGAAATATCCTATTTCCGATAACGACCCTGTGAGACCAAGATATGATGTTCTTACTAAATCAATGATGATGATCACGATCCAAGTATTCCTTCATATGTACTTACCTTAAATTTAAATCCTCCAAGGCGAGGTATGATGCTTGTGCTTATTCCATAACATGACCGGGGTTTACAGACCTTATGTCACCCCGACATAAACATAGCCGCATTCGTAAGCTTAACGTATGTATATGTATATGTAATTAGGGATGCTAAACTATGGTAATATGGTGATAAGTCACGATATGTCTATGAAATGAATGTTAATGATGACAAGCATATGAATTGTATGGTATGTGTGATAATGTGATTCCACGAAATTTTAGGACATGTCACGGCGGTAATTTGGCGATTCCACCGCACCGAGAAGTGGCGAACATGTCACCACTAGTGATTTTTGCATGGGATTGTTACCCGTACGCGGGTGACGATGTGATGATGTATGATTGATGTGACGATGCTTCGCGTGTTATGATAATGCATGTGATGTATTTATATATGATGTATGTGCATGAAACGGTTCCTATGTAAAGAGTGTACTGTGTTATACCCTCATCTCATGATTTATGATCTCCGATTATGTTATTTCGCTCGCCTTACATACTCGGTACAATGTTCGTACGACGTCCTTTATTCGAGCGTCGTGTTCATGCCCGCGAGTAGCGAGAGACGGTGCGATCCCTAGGAGCCGATGGGCGGTTGTGAGTACTCCATCATCCGGAGGTGCTATTGATTATTCTTTTGGTACATATTTGTATATTCATATTTTGGGCATGACGGGGTCTGTCCCGTCCATATGTTTAGTACTCTAGTAGAGGCTCGTAGATACGCATGTGTGGGAAGTATGGTATGGTCTCCACGTATATTCACGTATATGTACGTATATGTATAAATATCTTTTGTTAACCGGAAAGCTTATGTTTATAAAAGTGATTATGTTTTAAGTGATGAGATATTTTTATGAAATTGGACAAGCATTCTGAATGAGATCATATAGTTAATAGCATGACCGGTATTCGGTGGTTGCTTAGGATGTTGTTTCGCGGCCCGTAGTTCGGGTCGTGACAGAACTCCTCACAAATATCTTTAAATTCAGAATCCTTAGAATAGAATTCCTTGACACTTTCAAATCCAATCATTCTAGAGGTCATATTGTTGACCAACACATAACTCCTAGATAAATCATCTACCACAATATTTTTCTTACCCCGTTTGTAGTTGATCATGTAAGAAAATGTCTCAATGAACTCCACCCATTTTATACGCTTCTTGTTTAGCTTTGATTGTCCCTTCAAGTGCTTGAAGGATCCATGATCCGATCTAAACACAAACTCGTTGTGTCATAAGTAGTGTTCCCAATGGGCCAATACCCTCACAAGTGCATATAACTCCTTGTCATAAGTAGAGTAATTCATGTAAAGACCCGCTAGGTCATTTTGGATGTTTTGCCTATTTTACCCTTGTTGACCCTTCCCATATCTTCTTTATGGTATATTTGACTTATGGGGATGGGTGGCGTGATTCCTGAGGCATTCAGATGAGATTTGGGTAAGCAAATAGGATTTTTGGATTCATAAGTGTTTAGTTGACCAAAAGTCAACATCAGCGGCAAATGAGTCATTTTGAAAGTGTTGACACCCAATTTTGTCCCTCTTTTATTCCAATTTATTTCCTCGGGCTTCTAAATTTATTGACGAGCTAAGTATTTTTATTTTCACTACTAGTTCTACTACTATTAATGTCATTACTTTCATTTTCACTATTCTACTATCAACATTAATAGTATTACTTTATCACAAATTTTAAATGATTCGTCATCGCTTCATTTTAGGATTTGTACTCGTTAAATTAATTATACTTTATTAAATCTTTATTTTGTATACTATTATTAATTGTCTTCATTGTAGTAGTTGTTAAATTAGAAGCCCAAAATAATTAAATAGAGAAGAAAATACTAAAAAAAAACAATTTTTTACAAGTCCAAATAGACCACATCAACCACATTACTCTCTATTGGGTCGCATCCCAACACCTTACCCGATCCGGCCACACACCATTACCCGACCGGATTGGCCCAACCTTTTATTTTCCTCTCTAAAACCTAATGAACGGATTACTCCTTCAACCTTCGGTAGCCCCTCTCTCTCCCTTCACGCTCGTCTCTCTTTCTCTCCTCATCCCTTCCTTTCTCAACAAAACAAAACTTGCAAAGACCCCAAAGTTCTATTTTCGTGCAAGACGCTACGTCATTGTCTTGTCTCTCTTCCTTCCATTTCCAGTAAAATGCAGTCCCTCTTTAACCCTCACAGACTTGTCACTCCATTTTTTGTGCAAGTTTCCCCACTTACCTATACGTATCAAAATCAATAGGAAACGAGACCCAATTAACCAAATCTCACCATTTTGAGAAAAACTCTCTCTTCACCATCACAGTCGTGAAATTTTCGTGTAAACACTTCCTTCTCTCTCCTTAACGGGCTAGTCAACATATATGGCCAAAAAACTCTTCCGAAATTTCGAAACAACTTTACGCATTCAATTTCGATTTTCAAATGGCTCTTTTTTAGTTTTGTTTGCAACCAAAAGATCGTGAATTCAAAAATCTAGCCACAGACTTCGCCTATAAATACATCTTTAATTGCTCACCGAGGGGGTTTTTTTTTTTTTTTTTTTTTGGGGTTCATAGCTTACTCTCAGAATTTCATACACTTTGATCAATCACCTTTTATTCTTGAACATTTCTACATAAATTGTTCTGGTCTGATTTCCCTTTGTCTTTACCATTCTCTTTTATTTCATTGTGTTCGGGTGAATTGATGGTCGCACTCGAAAAGGTTCGAGGGTCGTTAAGGTTCGAGCGTAGATCCGAGGCCCAAGGCTCCCGTTCTGCATCCACAAGGGTAATACTTGATCTTGTTCTTCCCTTATAAGAATGTCTCTTATGGTGGCATATGAGGTTAGCGGATTAGTACTTCTTATCGCAAGCTATAATAATAACTTATATACTATACTGGAATTTTCTGCAAGTTTATGCCTCATGTGCCCGTCTTTTAGTCTATGTGTAGTTAATTCCGAGCCTTAAAGTTGAACATTTTAAACATGAACCCACAAGGGTTTTGGTATATGTACAATCTATTAGTATGTATTTGAAAGTCAGGTGGTATTTGAAATTTTTGCCTTTGCTCAAAGTTGTAGGAATCATGCTTATAAAACACTCACACATAAATATACTCTACTCCATCTCTCGACCTAATAATATCCCTTGTCGCTTAGAAACAGTCTGTTAAATCTGCTCGTCAATAAGACTGTTATTTTTGTTTTGACTGGAGTCGCGCCTTTTGTGCTCATAATACTAATAAAAAAAAAATGTAAATCCTACACTACTATTTTTTTTTTTAATACATGCTCTGTTTTTGTTACTCGGGATAGTCATGTTTTAGACCCGTTATAGTTAGAGTAGTTGTTAAATTCAACTTCATCTATGGTTCTAAATATGGTTGTTAAATTCTCGTTTCATCTATGGTTCTAAATCTCCACAAGGTTTAACATTGAAGCATATCCCTTAGACATGCACCTATTTGGGATCATGTTTCGGAGTCTTAATGTGTTAAAGAACCATGGTCAAAATTTCTTCCTCTAATCGCCAAAATGTATGTGGACAGAATGTTTATAGTCTTTTCCAGGTTTTAAATTATATATTTGTTGGAGAGTTCATTGCTGGAAACTATCCATTAACTTGTGTGTTCAATAAAGTGCCCATGAGTTTTGTGTAGTGTGTGTGTATTTATTTTAAATTGGTTAGCATGATTATGTGATTGCATATCGTATCATAGTTCTCACGACTTGAAGTAAAACTTTCCATTAGTTCAAAATGGTCGAGATAAGCCCAAGGTTATTTGCAATAGAAATCAAAACTTAACCTCTCTCGTTAGCGGGGGTTGGATTTTTACGAACTAGTTACCATGACATTCTAACATTTGCTTTGATATGAGTTCGCATATTGTGTATTTCTCCTCTATTTTTAATATTCGCTAAGAATTTTGTATCCCTCTCTAACTCCTTCACTTTCTTTTCTTTGTTTGACATGTACACCGGAGCCGAAGAGTTTTCGTTTTGAGACTCGGGATGCTTCTTCACACATCATCCATCGTTTCGCTTTTACTTTGATCCAACAGAGAATTGTAGAGCATCATTACTCCTTCGTGACGCTCGAGAATGGCTAAAACCATTTTATGTCACTTTGTTTATTTGTTGGCATCATTTAAATGACTTGTGTGACTAACATTTACCTAGCGGTGTGATTATGATAAATATCGTTTATGTTTAACCGAGCCTATTTTATATTAGGATGTCCTAACTAGTAAATTTAGGCCTTAAATCAAATGAGTTTAATCGTTCCTCATAAGTTTGGCATTTTTTTAGTTAAAAGAAAAGTATGTTTCCAAAACATCACAAATTTTACATTAATAGTAGTTTATTCTGAGAAATAAAAAGGCAAGCTAATTCTGTGGATAACTTCTTCACTTCAGCTCTTTTTCAATGCTTGAAACATATATTTGTTAAAACAATTCTTACATAGTCTATAATGAACTAATAGTCTTTTGTAAGTATTACTTTTAAATAGCACTAAAAATCTTCTTTTATACAAATTATTACTTTCTACAAATCCTATTTTAAACAACATTTTTATATATCTATCTATGACTTTAGCTATATTTACGAAGTTATTTTCTTTTCTATAACACTATATTTACACTTAGCCTAACTAATCATAAGTCCGGTCGGTTAACCATTGTTAATGGGTCTTAAAGGGTGCTTAATACCTTCCCTTTAGACCAATTGGACCCGTACCTAGAATCTTTTTGGTTTCGTAGACTTTAAAAATAAAATCAACTTTAGATAATTATTTTAATTAACTTTAGGTGCCCTAATTCACCGTAATAATTAGGTGGCGACTCTTAACTTTAATTAACCCCGAAATTACCGGGATGTTATAAACTATTTTCACTCCGGTTAAAATAGGGTATAACAGAAAGTTTCATCGATTCTATTAGGTTCAGAATGTCGGTTATGACTTGGTTGAGTGATTGGTTTAGTTCTCGAGGGACTCAGGGATATTTTGGACTTTTGGTTGGAAAGAGTTTTAAGAGATTTGGTGTTGACCTTGGTCAACACCGGGTCAAGGTGTCCTCTTTGGAAATTTCGAATGCGCGAGTGATTTCGTAACACTTTTTATGGTTGGAATGCATATTTGGTTTGTGTTCGGGAGGTTCCAGATGAGTTTCGGGTATCGGATCGGAAGTGTGAAAACTAGATTTTTCTGGTTTTCAGTTAATCTGGTTCCCTTCTACGCGATGGCGTTCTCGGGCCTGGGTTGACCAAGAGGATCGTGTTCACGAGCTGGGGCTCGCGTTCACGAAGAAGACGGATGGTATGGGCTGGGTTGGGTTGACCCATCGCGTTCATGATAGACATATTGCAATCGCGATGAGTGGTCCAAGTCATCCATAGCGTTTGCGGGTCTTTATCGTGTTTGCAAATAGTAAAACGGACCTGGACAGATTTAAAACCTCATTCGAGTTTAGACCCCTCATTCACATATTTGGAGCTTGAGACCTCGGTTTAATGAGATTTTTAAGGGATTTGCATGATTCATCAAGTCGGTAAAATTCTAACCTCCTTTTTATCTTCATATCATTAATTAGTAAGGATTTCCATGTTAGAAATCATGAATTAAGGAGGGGATTAGGGATTTATGAACCCTAAGTTACAACTAGGGGATTCTTTGTTTAAGCATGAATTTGATGATTGATTTGGTTCATTTTTGGGGTATAGTTTCCATAGATGTTGGGTAAACTAATTTTGGGTTGAATTTCCTATTTTGCTCCTAGTGGCTTAGAATCCTATTTTGGGTGACTTTTTGGGTTCGGAACTAAAGTATAGCATTATGGATATCTTTAGATTCGTGTGACTTCCTAGAATAATAATTTGACCACATTGAACCCGATTTTGCAATGAAATTACGATTTTGACCTTCGGGGCTTGGAACGAGGTTTTTGGGTTGACTTTGTAGACCCGAATATTTATATGATGGGTACCTATAGACTCGTATTCTAACCACTACAAAAAAAATGTGTAATTTATGGAGGTTGAAAGTTGCAATTCGTGGGGGTTTTAACCTCTGCTATTCGCTAAATGAGGCTAAAACCTCCGTGAATTGTAATTTTCAACCTCCGTAAATTAACCATTTTTTTGTAGTGAACGTAGAATACATATTTGAATAGATTGGGACTATTCGAAGGCGTTCCGAAAAGGCAAGGTTTTGTTGTGAATATCATAGTTCTATTCCAGGCAAGTTGAGATCTTTCACCTTAGTTAAAGCATCGTGGTTGGTCTAATGAACTAAGGAAGAGGGTGTAATGGGGATAATAAGGGGGTTCCGATACTTGTGAGGTGACAAGCACTCGTATAGTACAAGTGACATGTTATGGGTATTTGCACCATTCAAATTGTATAGTCCAATCTTAAGGCCATGCTTGAGGCACTAGCTGATAGATAGTATGGTCCTATGGGTCTGTGATTGGGGTATGAAGCCCGTACTTTTCTATCACTATGATTATGTGTCCGTGTCATCTGATGTTGCATACTCATCACTACTAAATACTCGCTAAATAGTGGAAAAGAAGCTAAAGATTGTAACGTTATTGTGTAATTGGCTAAAGGTCAGACCTCTATAACTTATGTTGAGTAAAGATTGAATATTTATTGCATAACTTAGATTCTTGTTGTTGCGCATGTCATATTCATGCCTCATATGATTTCTCATGAAATGTATAATTGAGGATACATATGTGGGTTTGAGGGAAAATAGTTCCGGAAGGAGTGGGGGTGGGCATAGTTTGGGCCAACCCGAAACCAGAATTTTTTGAATATTTGGTTTAGATTTTTTGATAATGGTTTGGACTACATATTTTGTTTTTAAATTTTTTGGATATCGGATTTAGTACTTTGAATTTCGGATATCCGAAAATCCAAAATTGTTATACCTTATATGTAGCACAACCGATATTATATGTGCCCAATACTAATTAATCCAAAGGTCCAATAGATTAGTACTCTACATCCCCAATACATTATAATATTAATTTCAATATAAATTTTCTACTAAATTAAATATAATATAGCTTGCAAAGCTAGGGTTTATTTCACTACTTTAAGAATAAGGCAGCTTTCAGTGAAACAAAGGGAATAATGTTGAACTGAGTTGTGTGACTTGATACTTTTTGGTTTAGTGGTAACAACTCTTTGTTGAATCCATATATTTGATTTCACATTATGCTAAGACCTATAAATTGATAAGCAGGCACATGAATTTTGTTCCTAATAAGCAGTTAAAGGCTCAAAGTCAAAATCGAAAATCTGAAATATCCAAACCGATTAATTCGAAACCGAACTTAAAAAATCCAATACGATGCGAGCTTATTTGGATTGGATTTGGATTGTAATTTCTTCAATCCAAAAATCGAAAATCCAAACCAAAATTTTTGTATCCAATCCGACAGCCCGAATGCCCACCCCTAGGAAGGAGTGATGCATTGATATGACCCCGAGTTGGCTAGAGAAAGGTAATGTGAGCCTAATATTGGCTAAGGAACCTAAAAAGAAATGATTTTAGGTAGTATATGGACCTATGAGTCCCAATGGGTCACGATTCATTAATGTTTGAACATGTGTGTACCGGTGACGGAAAGGCCTTGCGTGACATAGCATTTGCATATCATTTCATTCATTGTTCCTTGTGATATACTAGTCTAAATTGCTTATTGACTCCTATTATCTCGCTACGTGGCTATTTGAAATGAACTCGAACAATTAAGGGCTCCTTACACCTAGGCTTGAATTATGGGTTATTGACTTTATTACTATGTCGGACTAATGGCGGTTTAGTGTGGAAGTGTTATTCGTACGGCCAACCCTCATCTCTATTTTATCTAAGGTCGATCGAAGATGCTACTGAGTGCCCGTTGTTCATTGTAGTCATGCTACACCACTTGTTTGACCCTCTTTGTGTGCATAATTTGTTCCTACTATGAGCGGATCTTGGGACGTTGATGGCCATGGAGGAGGCCATCTAGAAGATAGTGCCTCTAAATCTTCAAAGCAAACACTACCACCGCCAACTTCAAGTCATGAGTGGAGTAGTTCTTCTTATACGTCTTCAACTGCCTCGAAGCATAAGCTACCACCTTCCCTTTTCGTGTCAATACAAAACCAGGACCCACACCGTTTAATCATCACAATAGACCGTAAAGCTTTTGCCCTCAATAGGTATGGTCAAAATCGGAGCGGTAGTCAACAAAGTATTGAGCTGTTGGAAGCTCGCATCACACTCATCAGATCACTGAGAATTCACTTCCTTCTGAGTCAATCTAGTCAACGGGGATGCAACGGATGAGAATCCCTCCAGAAAATGATGATAATAACCTGCGAGACCTACAAAGCTCTGAACCTCGGTGATCGAAGCATTCAATCTCGAACCACCTCAATCTTCTTGGAATCTACCATAATTCCATCCTTACTCACCACATGCCCCAAGAATGTCACCGAACTAAGCCAAAACTCACACTTCTAGAACTTAGCATAAAGCTTCTTCTCCTTCAAAACCTCAAACACAACCCTCAAATCTTTGCTCATGCTCCTCCCTACCCCAAGAGTATATCAAGATGTCGTTAATGAATACAATCACAAAAGAATTCAAATAACGCCTGAACACTCCATTCATCAAATCCATAAAGGTTGCGGGAGCATTAGTCAACCAAAATGCATGAACAAGAACTCATAATGGCCATATTGTGTCTGAAAAGTTGTCTTAGGGACATCCCCAGCCCTAATCTTGAACTGGTGATAGCCGGTTCTCAAATCAATCTTGGAAAAGACAAAAGCACCTGGAAGTTGGTCAAACAAAATCATCAATGCGCGGCATCATATACTTGTTCTTTATAGTCACCTTGTTCAACAGCCTATAGTCAATACATATCAGCATAGACCCATCCTTCTTTTTAACGAACAACACGGAAGCACCCCATGGCGAAACACTAGTTCGAATGAACCCTATGCTTAACAGTTCCTGCAACTGTTCCTTCAACTTCTTCAATTTGGTTGGTGCCATCCGATATGTCGAAATAGAAATGGGCTGAGTGCCCGGCTCCAAATCAGTGCAGAAGTCAATATCACGATCGGGTGGAACACCTGGAAGGTCTATAGGGAACACCATTGAAAATTGTCGTACTATCGAAACTGACTTTAACGAAGGAGTCTCCGCACAAGTGTCTCGAATATAAGCCAAATAAGAAAGACAAACCTTATCTAACATCCTTTGAGCCTTAAGAAATGCAATCACCTTCTTTGAATACTGACTAAGAGCACCCTTCCACTGTAAACGAGGGATACATGGCATGGCTAAAGTAACTGTCTTGGCATGACAATCCAAGATCGCGTGATAGGGATATAACCAATCCATCCCAGGAATAGCGTTAGTATCCACCATATCCAAGACTTTCAAATCTACCTCGGGTAGCGGTTCTATTTTTTCCGATTTGTATTTGCACTTGCCTCATTTGAAAAGGAAAGTGTCCCGAGGAAGTATGGTTGTCAGTCGTACCGGAAAAAAGGAAAAAATATACTCCTACGTCGATGGTACTCTAAATGGATATTATTTTAGAGTCGCCACCTCATTTTTAGGAAATTAGGAAAACCAATTCAAAAAGTGTTCATTTAAAATAGTCAAATTTTAAAAGAATCCTAATCTAACAAAAGCTCGGGTAAGGGTTCTGGTGATCCCCCGGGGAAGGTGTTAAGCACCTCGGTATTAAGAATCCGTAAAATACGGTTGACCTACGGGTTCTAATAGTGTATCTTTTGCAAATATAATCTGTTTGTGATAAAAATGTTTTTTGTCTACATTTCCGGAAATAAAAGTTAGTCATCCATGCAAAGTATCACATTTTTCAAGAAAAGAAAATGGTCAAGTTTTGCCCAAAATTGGGCATTGGGTTTCGGACTAGAGCACCTAGGTTAACTCCCAAAGGCCTTTAACCTAAGTAGAACACCACGTGAGTCCACCCGTTTTAAGTTTTTAGGTTTTAAAAGATTTTTAAGTGTAGAAAAATCATTTTTTAGGCGTGTTAATTTAGCATTTTGTTTAGTCCAATTTTAGTCTTTTCATATTTTATAGTCCAAGTCTTTAAACAGTCCAAAATAGTCCAAGAGAATCTAAATCAGTCCAGTGCGGGTCAATAGTCCACAGGTTTCAAAAATGTTCCAATCCGTCCCAAAATTTTTTAAATTGATCTTTTTCAGTCTAATTTATACTTAATCAGTCCATCCTTTATTTTAAAATCGTGAGTTCTTTTTAATATTTTGCAAAATCAATTTTGTACAATATAGAAATTTGAATTTTTTACGTCTTTAAATGGGGACAATTCTAAAGGTTCCAATTTATAAATAAATACACAAGTAAAATTGAAATTGCATAAAATAAGGATGAGTAATTGGGCCGACCAAGCCCAACAAAAGAATATAAATGCAATGTCCTCGTGATCCAAGTGTATGCTCCATTTTTTTTTTTTTGGTCCAAGGTTGGTAGACTCGATCTAAAGTGTTAGTGGGCCTCATTGAGACCCACCAACGGGTGGATGCACAAAGTGTGCAAAAAGGGTATGAATGACATTAGAATACATCCATGAATTAATCTAAGTACAAGAATTAAATAATTACAAAGCCAAAAATTGAATTACAACATCATTGGGCCAAGCCCTTATAATAATGAATCGCATAGGAATAATTTAGACAAATAAAGAGGACTCAAGTTTCAGAGACACATATAACAGGCCCAATAACAAGCAACAGGCCCAAGCCATTCTCTTTTCTCAAATTTTTTTCGCAACTCAAGTTTCAGAGACACGTACAACAGGCCCAATCACAAGCAAAAGGCCCAAGCCATTCTCTTTTCTCAAAATTTGTTCTAAGTACCAAACTATGATATACACGATATACCCCTAATATACCTCATATGGAGAGCGAAACCCTTTAAAGGGCATACCCTCCATATACACTAATATATACTAGGTATTCAAAAGCTATCAACCTTCAAGCACCCTACTTATATCACACAGAAAAAGGTCAAGTATACCATGACTCCAAACTTAAAGGTTTTAGTTTGCCGCTAATTAGGACTAACAAACAATCACAAAGTTTACTACAATTCACGGTTTCAAGGCCGCCTCCAACATGTTCAAAACAAGAGTGTTATGGAGTAATTCATCTAGCACAAAACGGAAAACCAAGCAGTCTCAAGCAAACAAGCTACACATGAACTAAGTTCAAAAGGATTTTTTAGAGGTGTTAATGCAGAGAAGTAGCATAGAGATGCATTATCACATTAACTATGTTGCAAATTTAAATAAGAAGTGAAACAACACCAGTTTACTCTCAATGTGACTTTGCTTTTAGACTTTCCAAAATGTGCACTCAACAGGCTTTTAAAATACATTTATGCAGCCACAGGTCCAAACTGAATCCCAAAGCCAAAATCCCAAGTTGCATTTTTTATAGAAATGTAAAGAGGTTGGGTGTCTTAAAATGATGCACAAATGGGTTTCCCAAACATAAGCTAAGGAAAAATCCCAAGAGAATCAACAATGCCAATTCTGTGAGGTATTCAAAACCTTAATAACTAGGTGATCTCAAACATTTTTTTGACCACATAGCAAGTTCAATTTGGGTCTAACTAGGATCAAAATATCTTATGAGTTCTTATCTAAATGGACCATCATGACCCTACATAACACTTAAATGAACCTTTGCATGGACAAGAAAGCAAGCTGCAAACAAGTTTTCAATATCAAGTCACATATCTCAAAATTTTCCACAGAATTATGCCAATCCACAAAGAATTCAAAGATAAGAACTCACATAGGGTAGATGATCCTATTTTAAGGTACTGGAATGAGGACATAGCAAGTTATGTAATAACAAAATGATTAGGTTCACATTTTAGACTATTCATAAGTGAAGAGAGATTAAACTAAGACTTTATAAGGTTCTTCCTGGTTTAGAGCTATTTTTCTATTCTCAGATGCCTAGTTATGCAAATTCAAGTAAGGCAAGCTGTTTTTTGAGGCAAATAGTTAGCTAAATGATCTAGGTAAGAACTTGGTTATAAAAGGGAAGCACTTTCCATACTTAAGATGTACAAAGGAAGATGAAATCAACTTTACAAATATTGAAATTTCGCAACAAATATAACACTAACTTAGACATTTTTGCTTATTTCTTCAAACTGGATTCATTTATTCAAACTTATTTAACTTAAGGGGTCTTCAAAACAGAGTAAATTTCAAAATAAAGGAACTTTCCAACGTGTTGTATATCTTCAACTCTCAAAACTTCAAATAAACATAAAAGCCTATAATGTTGCACCTCGTAGTCTTGTACGTGAAATCTACTAGGCATTAGTGGTTTAAATGTAGACGTGGAGCATTTCCTAGGATGTGGGAGATTGTATGCATCTATCTCATGGTTACGAGGGTTTGAGTTCATATAATAATCTATGGAAGACTCGGGGACCAAGCAAATCAAGGAGATTAAGTTTGTCGAAAAAAATTGGAAATAGGATTTTGAGTCAACTTTGGAGGGGCATATCTCCATGTGTATTAGGAGTCTTAAGGTGTTTCAAAATCCTAAAATGAAGTTCGTCAAGTCTAGGTTATAATGCAATAAACCGCTCGTCGATAAGATATCGGAGTAGAGAATTATAGACGTTACAAGCCGATAATTTGCGAAACGAAGCGCTACGATCTTCGTAGCTTCTGATGATCCGCCGCCTCGGCCACTATATAAAGGGTTAAAACCTCATTTTTTTCATCCAAAACTCTCCAAAAATTTTCGAAAATTCAGCTCCAAAAAGGCTCTCAAATATTACATAAAAGTGAGGATCTTGAGCAAAATTCAAGCTCCGGAGTACTAATCGAAAAACCGGACAACTTTTAGTCGCGATTATCATATCGTTTTGTGTTAGAGTTAGCTTGGGAACAAGTGATTATTGAAGATCTTGCCACTTTAGTAAATATAAGGTATGAATCCCTGAATTTCTTCCTTTATTAACCTTGATCAAGGAATAGTTGAAAGAATAAAAGTCATAGTTTGTTGTGTTGAGGTTGTTGGCTTATGGATGAAGTTTGAAGAGAAATTTGTATGAAAAAAATATCTATAATTGTCTTGTGGAATGTTGAGGATGTTGTTGTTAATGTTGTTGGTATTGTTTGGAAGTTGTTTTAGCATTTGGAGGAAGTCGACGATATAGAAGGGGAGAGTCGCGTAAATTTTCGTAACCTAAATTTAGTCTTCCATAATTAGTACTTATGAGTTGATGGAAAGGCGATGAAAATATGATTAATGATACATTTCTCAATATATATATATAGGCTCGGGTGAATGGCAAGCCTCGATATAAGGAATTCTTTAAGTGGTGGCTCGACGGATAAGGTATGTAAGGTCTTCGTTTCCCTCTTCCCTTGGCACGAATCCAATTAGTACATAAACACGAGCGTTCCATAACAAATTCCATTTCATTCTTATGCTTTGTATTTTTAATCTTAAGGTTTTGTCGTTTGATTGGTTTTAAGATATTATTTCACTCATCGTCATCGATTAATCCTTTGGACTCGATATGAATTCCATAAACTATTCAGGGGTTAACGACCTTATGTCACCCCGAAAGGCCAAGAATCAGATCCTTGATTTCTCATTCAAAACTAGCCTCGGGGCAACATTCTTTGCCGGAAGGAAAACGAGAGTTCGCACGAAGCTTTGGGACCAGCTGCGCTTTCCTTCCGCATCGCGAAAGGAAGTCGTGAAAACAGAACCTTGTGCTTTCCTTCGCATGGAAGGCTGAAGGAGACGGAACTCGCACTGGTGTTTTGTTTTTCGATTCGATCAATAATGGTATATACGTATATATAAATGTATTGCACTATTTTACTACACCATGCCGCGCTATAGTCGGCCGGGCATGGCGCGTAGATGCGCACGCCTTGCGTGGGCATGTTATGATATTGCCGGACGCGGGCTAATGATGATAACACCGAGCCTTAATGGCCGGGCATGATTTTACATATATGACACCGAGCCTTACGGCCGGGCATGGATACTATCTATTACATACATATATATATATATATATATATATATATATATATATATATATATATATATATATATATATATGTACATATATATGAGCATACAAATGATTTCATCATGCATTTGCATTTTGTGCCATTTCCAGATGTTCGGTTTTCTTTTGCCTATATTAATGTCACATTTTATCTTAATTATGTTGTTTCCCTCTTGCCTTACATACTCGATACTTTTATCCGTATTGACGTCCCCATTGCCGGACGTCAGCATTTCGTCTTTGCGGACTCGACATTTATCGAGGAGCAACCCCAGTAGGACTCTTCAGATCCAGCGGTGTTAGCAAGTGCCATTACTCCAGGCTTGCTTTCTTTTGGGTACTTTTTGTTAGTTTAATATATGTATATAAGTATGCTCTTAGAATCTCATGGACATTGTGGGATATGTAATTATTATGTATGGCCTTGTCGGCCTTGTTTTGGCTTCTTGATATGCTCCTGATAGCCTTGTCGGCTTTATGATATACTTTATGTGTAGGGACCTTGCCGGTCACTTACGTACATGTGTGTTGAATTATTAAGTATTTTTCTATGTTGCCTTTCCTTTCCGCGAGCAAATATTCTTTGAGTTACCGCGCGTGAAGTCAAGTAACGGTTAAGTCGACTTCGCTACGGGTGAACTGTCCGTCATACTCCTCATCGGGGGTGTGACATATAAGAGCTGATTAGTACTTCATTTTAGCCAAACAGGTTTTAATTTGACAACCAGCCTTACACTAGCAACTTTTTGATTTCAAAAACCTTACAAACTACATTCCAAATTAGTTTTCCATTTTCTTAAACTTGCTCGGTCAAGTTGATAAGGTCAACAAGCTACTTAGTTTTCAGTTTCAAATAAAAAAAAAATAAAAAAATGAACATGTAACAGATTTCCAAAGTTTCAGGTTTACAAGCTAAGTTCTAGTTAGTGACTTAAGGTTTTGAAATCATTTTTTCACATAAATGAGGATGCACAGTCTACAAGTCAAGTTAGAGGTCATTTACACTATCATGTATCAGATTTTTAGCAACTCGACAACAAGAAAATGATGGACATAATCATCAAACTAAAACAGACCCCTCATTCATTTTAGGACCATGTCAAGACATCAAACACCTTAAACCACATCAAGAAAACAAACTAACAACTACCTTAAGGTATAGAACCAATTCCAGATAAAAAAACAAAGAGGAAAAACAAATGAAACTATAAACTCAACACCAAACAGACCCTGACACCTATCTAAAGCTATTTCCAAAGCACAAAATCCTTAAAACAACATCATGCCATCACTCATAACCATACTATAACTCAGAATCTACAAGTCCAAGCTTCCATAGTCTAAAAAAACCAATGAACGGTAAGCGAGGAGGTTTCAAATAACTCTTTAGTAATCAAATAGCCATTTTTAGTTCTAAAATATATTAAATAACACTAGAAACATTCAAACAACTCCTTTATCTCATTTTACACACCTAAACATTTTCAAAAGCTAAAATAGCACAACATGAGTCAAACAATACAAATAACAATGTAGGCTAGAAATAGAGTAAAGTAG